>NC_133139.1:94441119-94463619 GCF_048418815.1 Hemitrygon akajei | reverse complement strand
CACCCTGACTGATCAACAGGGATAAGTGTTGGGCCTGGTTGGTAAAGGCGTGGGCCAGTTTAAAGTGGCAGGATCGTGTGAAACTGAATCTCTGGTGGCGAGATCAGAAAGCACAAGAGGGCTGAATTGCCCACTGCCTGTATGGTTTAAAATTTAAACCTAATCCAGATGGGGTGCACATCCCCATAAATTTTAGGCACTTCCCGATTAACTCTGGTTTTAGCCCCACAAACCCAAAGCACACCCTGATTGACCCTTGTTAAATCCCCATAGACTTAGTGCTCCGGGTCGAGAGGGGTAAATTTCAACAGGGATGAGTGTTGGACTTGGTTAGTGAAGGCGTCGGTCATTTTGAAGTGGCAGGGTCGTGTGAAACTGAATCTCAAGTGGCAAGATCAGAAAGCACAAGAGGGCTGAATTGCCCACTGCCCGCATAATTTCACCCTAACTTAGTAAATTCCCATAAACTGGATATTCTGTGTTAAGAGGGGCAAGTTTCAATAAAGGCAAGTGGTGGACCTGGTTAATGAAGGCGTGGGCCAGTTCAAAGTGGCAGGGTCACGTGAAATTGAATCTCAAGTGGCGAGATCAAAAAACACGAGGGGGCTTTTTTGCCCACTGCCCGCATAATCTCAACCTAACCTTACAGTGACACGCTCTTCATTCTCCAGGCCACTGGAGGCCAATAAGAAGGCTTAGATATTTAAACCCAAATGGACAGTGTACCTTTAAGAGTTGAATAGGTAAGGCTGCTTGGTATCCTAGCAACAGATAGGGTCTGCAGTTGGAGTGGTCAGACAGGTTTTAGGACACAATAAAAGTGGAGATGGAGTCCCGGGCTAGGGATGTTTTAACCGGATAGCATTTTTCAGAGACCTCCCCGGGAGACCGGAGTGATGGGAGTAAGTGGATTTGGTCTCCCAGGCGGGAGTCAAGCGTTGTTGGAGGCAGTTTGTTGGAGTTAAAATGGTTGACCCAAGACACAAAACTAGTGGTAAGAATATTATTGTTTTATTTTCCATGTAACCCTTGGCATATAGATGCCAGGTAGTGATTTTTTTAAAAAAATATCATTACCCTTAGAATTACATGCCTCTCATTATTGGTCCCTGGGAGGAATACAGGCAGTGTCTGAGCCTGACACTGTTGGGCCACCTCGAGTAGGGTGTCTAGTGATTAAAGGCCCGAAACACCTGATGATCCGAGGTTACATTACTGATGATGTGTCCCAGTGCACACCCGGTTCGTTGAACCAAGTGGTGTCGGACCTTGATAATGAAAGGCATGGTCCAGATTAACCTGGCTTTATTATACTAGCTCATTCGCCATAGCAGTTCATATACTGTCATTTAAAATTCTGTATTCTAATATCTCCTAGTCAAACATATATATTCACTAGCTTAAAACTTAAACCTAATCTTAAAGTTTAGATGGGGTATACACCCCCACAAACCCTACTAAAGTTTAGATGGGGCACACACCCCCACAAACCCTATTAAAGTTTAGATGGGGTACACACCCCCACAAACCCTACTAAAGCTTAGATGGGGTACACACCCCCACAAACCCTATTCACTCCCCGATTAACCCTGGCTTTAGCCCCACAAACCCAAAGCACATCCTGATTGACCCTTGCTAAACTCCCATAGACAGTGTCCCGTGTCAAGAGGGGTAATTTCAACAGGAATAAGTGTTGGGTCTGATTGGTGAAGGCGTCGGCCAGTTTAAATATATCCACTAGCCTAAAATTTAAACCTAATCCTAAGGTCCAAAAGGGGCATACACCCCCACAAACCCTAGGAACTCTGGCTTCAGCCGTACAAACCTAAAGCACACCCTGACTGATCAACAGGGATAAGTGTTGGGCCTGGTTGGTAAAGGCGTGGGCCAGTTTAAAGTGGCAGGATCGTGTGAAACTGAATCTCTGGTGGCGAGATCAGAAAGCACAAGAGGGCTGAATTGCCCACTGCCTGTATGGTTTAAAATTTAAACCTAATCCAGATGGGGTGCACATCCCCATAAATTTTAGGCACTTCCCGATTAACTCTGGTTTTAGCCCCACAAACCCAAAGCACACCCTGATTGACCCTTGTTAAATCCCCATAGACTTAGTGCTCCGGGTCGAGAGGGGTAAATTTCAACAGGGATGAGTGTTGGACTTGGTTAGTGAAGGCGTCGGTCATTTTGAAGTGGCAGGGTCGTGTGAAACTGAATCTCAAGTGGCAAGATCAGAAAGCACAAGAGGGCTGAATTGCCCACTGCCCGCATAATTTCACCCTAACTTAGTAAATTCCCATAAACTGGATATTCTGTGTTAAGAGGGGCAAGTTTCAATAAAGGCAAGTGGTGGACCTGGTTAATGAAGGCGTGGGCCAGTTCAAAGTGGCAGGGTCACGTGAAATTGAATCTCAAGTGGCGAGATCAAAAAACACGAGGGGGCTTTTTTGCCCACTGCCCGCATAATCTCAACCTAACCTTACAGTGACACGCTCTTCATTCTCCAGGCCACTGGAGGCCAATAAGAAGGCTTAGATATTTAAACCCAAATGGACAGTGTACCTTTAAGAGTTGAATAGGTAAGGCTGCTTGGTATCCTAGCAACAGATAGGGTCTGCAGTTGGAGTGGTCAGACAGGTTTTAGGACACAATAAAAGTGGAGATGGAGTCCCGGGCTAGGGATGTTTTAACCGGATAGCATTTTTCAGAGACCTCCCCGGGAGACCGGAGTGATGGGAGTAAGTGGATTTGGTCTCCCAGGCGGGAGTCAAGCGTTGTTGGAGGCAGTTTGTTGGAGTTAAAATGGTTGACCCAAGACACAAAACTAGTGGTAAGAATATTATTGTTTTATTTTCCATGTAACCCTTGGCATATAGATGCCAGGTAGTGATTTTTTTAAAAAAATATCATTACCCTTAGAATTACATGCCTCTCATTATTGGTCCCTGGGAGGAATACAGGCAGTGTCTGAGCCTGACACTGTTGGGCCACCTCGAGTAGGGTGTCTAGTGATTAAAGGCCCGAAACACCTGATGATCCGAGGTTACATTACTGATGATGTGTCCCAGTGCACACCCGGTTCGTTGAACCAAGTGGTGTCGGACCTTGATAATGAAAGGCATGGTCCAGATTAACCTGGCTTTATTATACTAGCTCATTCGCCATAGCAGTTCATATACTGTCATTTAAAATTCTGTATTCTAATATCTCCTAGTCAAACATATATATTCACTAGCTTAAAACTTAAACCTAATCTTAAAGTTTAGATGGGGTATACACCCCCACAAACCCTACTAAAGTTTAGATGGGGCACACACCCCCACAAACCCTATTAAAGTTTAGATGGGGTACACACCCCCACAAACCCTACTAAAGCTTAGATGGGGTACACACCCCCACAAACCCTATTCACTCCCCGATTAACCCTGGCTTTAGCCCCACAAACCCAAAGCACATCCTGATTGACCCTTGCTAAACTCCCATAGACAGTGTCCCGTGTCAAGAGGGGTAATTTCAACAGGAATAAGTGTTGGGTCTGATTGGTGAAGGCGTCGGCCAGTTTAAATATATCCACTAGCCTAAAATTTAAACCTAATCCTAAGGTCCAAAAGGGGCATACACCCCCACAAACCCTAGGAACTCTGGCTTCAGCCGTACAAACCTAAAGCACACCCTGACTGATCAACAGGGATAAGTGTTGGGCCTGGTTGGTAAAGGCGTGGGCCAGTTTAAAGTGGCAGGATCGTGTGAAACTGAATCTCTGGTGGCGAGATCAGAAAGCACAAGAGGGCTGAATTGCCCACTGCCTGTATGGTTTAAAATTTAAACCTAATCCAGATGGGGTGCACATCCCCATAAATTTTAGGCACTTCCCGATTAACTCTGGTTTTAGCCCCACAAACCCAAAGCACACCCTGATTGACCCTTGTTAAATCCCCATAGACTTAGTGCTCCGGGTCGAGAGGGGTAAATTTCAACAGGGATGAGTGTTGGACTTGGTTAGTGAAGGCGTCGGTCATTTTGAAGTGGCAGGGTCGTGTGAAACTGAATCTCAAGTGGCAAGATCAGAAAGCACAAGAGGGCTGAATTGCCCACTGCCCGCATAATTTCACCCTAACTTAGTAAATTCCCATAAATTGGATATTCTGTGTTAAGAGGGGCAAGTTTCAATAAAGGCAAGTGGTGGACCTGGTTAATGAAGGCGTGGGCCAGTTCAAAGTGGCAGGGTCACGTGAAATTGAATCTCAAGTGGCGAGATCAAAAAACACGAGGGGGCTTTTTTGCCCACTGCCCGCATAATCTCAACCTAACCTTACAGTGACACGCTCTTCATTCTCCAGGCCACTGGAGGCCAATAAGAAGGCTTAGATATTTAAACCCAAATGGACAGTGTACCTTTAAGAGTTGAATAGGTAAGGCTGCTTGGTATCCTAGCAACAGATAGGGTCTGCAGTTGGAGTGGTCAGACAGGTTTTAGGACACAATAAAAGTGGAGATGGAGTCCCGGGCTAGGGATGTTTTAACCGGATAGCATTTTTCAGAGACCTCCCCGGGAGACCGGAGTGATGGGAGTAAGTGGATTTGGTCTCCCAGGCGGGAGTCAAGCGTTGTTGGAGGCAGTTTGTTGGAGTTAAAATGGTTGACCCAAGACACAAAACTAGTGGTAAGAATATTATTGTTTTATTTTCCATGTAACCCTTGGCATATAGATGCCAGGTAGTGATTTTTTTAAAAAAATATCATTACCCTTAGAATTACATGCCTCTCATTATTGGTCCCTGGGAGGAATACAGGCAGTGTCTGAGCCTGACACTGTTGGGCCACCTCGAGTAGGGTGTCTAGTGATTAAAGGCCCGAAACACCTGATGACCCGAGGTTACATTACTGATGATGTGTCCCAGTGCACACCCGGTTCGTTGAACCAAGTGGTGTCGGACCTTGATAATGAAAGGCATGGTCCAGATTAACCTGGCTTTATTATACTAGCTCATTCGCCATAGCAGTTCATATACTGTCATTTAAAATTCTGTATTCTAATATCTCCTAGTCAAACATATATATTCACTAGCTTAAAACTTAAACCTAATCTTAAAGTTTAGATGGGGTATACACCCCCACAAACCCTACTAAAGTTTAGATGGGGCACACACCCCCACAAACCCTATTAAAGTTTAGATGGGGTACACACCCCCACAAACCCTACTAAAGCTTAGATGGGGTACACACCCCCACAAACCCTATTCACTCCCCGATTAACCCTGGCTTTAGCCCCACAAACCCAAAGCACATCCTGATTGACCCTTGCTAAACTCCCATAGACAGTGTCCCGTGTCAAGAGGGGTAATTTCAACAGGAATAAGTGTTGGGTCTGATTGGTGAAGGCGTCGGCCAGTTTAAATATATCCACTAGCCTAAAATTTAAACCTAATCCTAAGGTCCAAAAGGGGCATACACCCCCACAAACCCTAGGAACTCTGGCTTCAGCCGTACAAACCTAAAGCACACCCTGACTGATCAACAGGGATAAGTGTTGGGCCTGGTTGGTAAAGGCGTGGGCCAGTTTAAAGTGGCAGGATCGTGTGAAACTGAATCTCTGGTGGCGAGATCAGAAAGCACAAGAGGGCTGAATTGCCCACTGCCTGTATGGTTTAAAATTTAAACCTAATCCAGATGGGGTGCACATCCCCATAAATTTTAGGCACTTCCCGATTAACTCTGGTTTTAGCCCCACAAACCCAAAGCACACCCTGATTGACCCTTGTTAAATCCCCATAGACTTAGTGCTCCGGGTCGAGAGGGGTAAATTTCAACAGGGATGAGTGTTGGACTTGGTTAGTGAAGGCGTCGGTCATTTTGAAGTGGCAGGGTCGTGTGAAACTGAATCTCAAGTGGCAAGATCAGAAAGCACAAGAGGGCTGAATTGCCCACTGCCCGCATAATTTCACCCTAACTTAGTAAATTCCCATAAATTGGATATTCTGTGTTAAGAGGGGCAAGTTTCAATAAAGGCAAGTGGTGGACCTGGTTAATGAAGGCGTGGGCCAGTTCAAAGTGGCAGGGTCACGTGAAATTGAATCTCAAGTGGCGAGATCAAAAAACACGAGGGGGCTTTTTTGCCCACTGCCCGCATAATCTCAACCTAACCTTACAGTGACACGCTCTTCATTCTCCAGGCCACTGGAGGCCAATAAGAAGGCTTAGATATTTAAACCCAAATGGACAGTGTACCTTTAAGAGTTGAATAGGTAAGGCTGCTTGGTATCCTAGCAACAGATAGGGTCTGCAGTTGGAGTGGTCAGACAGGTTTTAGGACACAATAAAAGTGGAGATGGAGTCCCGGGCTAGGGATGTTTTAACCGGATAGCATTTTTCAGAGACCTCCCCGGGAGACCGGAGTGATGGGAGTAAGTGGATTTGGTCTCCCAGGCGGGAGTCAAGCGTTGTTGGAGGCAGTTTGTTGGAGTTAAAATGGTTGACCCAAGACACAAAACTAGTGGTAAGAATATTATTGTTTTATTTTCCATGTAACCCTTGGCATATAGATGCCAGGTAGTGATTTTTTAAAAAAAATATCATTACCCTTAGAATTACATGCCTCTCATTATTGGTCCCTGGGAGGAATACAGGCAGTGTCTGAGCCTGACACTGTTGGGCCACCTCGAGTAGGGTGTCTAGTGATTAAAGGCCCGAAACACCTGATGATCCGAGGTTACATTACTGATGATGTGTCCCAGTGCACACCCGGTTCGTTGAACCAAGTGGTGTCGGACCTTGATAATGAAAGGCATGGTCCAGATTAACCTGGCTTTATTATACTAGCTCATTCGCCATAGCAGTTCATATACTGTCATTTAAAATTCTGTATTCTAATATCTCCTAGTCAAACATATATATTCACTAGCTTAAAACTTAAACCTAATCTTAAAGTTTAGATGGGGTATACACCCCCACAAACCCTACTAAAGTTTAGATGGGGCACACACCCCCACAAACCCTATTAAAGTTTAGATGGGGTACACACCCCCACAAACCCTACTAAAGCTTAGATGGGGTACACACCCCCACAAACCCTATTCACTCCCCGATTAACCCTGGCTTTAGCCCCACAAACCCAAAGCACATCCTGATTGACCCTTGCTAAACTCCCATAGACAGTGTCCCGTGTCAAGAGGGGTAATTTCAACAGGAATAAGTGTTGGGTCTGATTGGTGAAGGCGTCGGCCAGTTTAAATATATCCACTAGCCTAAAATTTAAACCTAATCCTAAGGTCCAAAAGGGGCATACACCCCCACAAACCCTAGGAACTCTGGCTTCAGCCGTACAAACCTAAAGCACACCCTGACTGATCAACAGGGATAAGTGTTGGGCCTGGTTGGTAAAGGCGTGGGCCAGTTTAAAGTGGCAGGATCGTGTGAAACTGAATCTCTGGTGGCGAGATCAGAAAGCACAAGAGGGCTGAATTGCCCACTGCCTGTATGGTTTAAAATTTAAACCTAATCCAGATGGGGTGCACATCCCCATAAATTTTAGGCACTTCCCGATTAACTCTGGTTTTAGCCCCACAAACCCAAAGCACACCCTGATTGACCCTTGTTAAATCCCCATAGACTTAGTGCTCCGGGTCGAGAGGGGTAAATTTCAACAGGGATGAGTGTTGGACTTGGTTAGTGAAGGCGTCGGTCATTTTGAAGTGGCAGGGTCGTGTGAAACTGAATCTCAAGGGGCAAGATCAGAAAGCACAAGAGGGCTGAATTGCCCACTGCCCGCATAATTTCACCCTAACTTAGTAAATTCCCATAAATTGGATATTCTGTGTTAAGAGGGGCAAGTTTCAATAAAGGCAAGTGGTGGACCTGGTTAATGAAGGCGTGGGCCAGTTCAAAGTGGCAGGGTCACGTGAAATTGAATCTCAAGTGGCGAGATCAAAAAACACGAGGGGGCTTTTTTGCCCACTGCCCGCATAATCTCAACCTAACCTTACAGTGACACGCTCTTCATTCTCCAGGCCACTGGAGGCCAATAAGAAGGCTTAGATATTTAAACCCAAATGGACAGTGTACCTTTAAGAGTTGAATAGGTAAGGCTGCTTGGTATCCTAGCAACAGATAGGGTCTGCAGTTGGAGTGGTCAGACAGGTTTTAGGACACAATAAAAGTGGAGATGGAGTCCCGGGCTAGGGATGTTTTAACCGGATAGCATTTTTCAGAGACCTCCCCGGGAGACCGGAGTGATGGGAGTAAGTGGATTTGGTCTCCCAGGCGGGAGTCAAGCGTTGTTGGAGGCAGTTTGTTGGAGTTAAAATGGTTGACCCAAGACACAAAACTAGTGGTAAGAATATTATTGTTTTATTTTCCATGTAACCCTTGGCATATAGATGCCAGGTAGTGATTTTTTAAAAAAAATATCATTACCCTTAGAATTACATGCCTCTCATTATTGGTCCCTGGGAGGAATACAGGCAGTGTCTGAGCCTGACACTGTTGGGCCACCTCGAGTAGGGTGTCTAGTGATTAAAGGCCCGAAACACCTGATGATCCGAGGTTACATTACTGATGATGTGTCCCAGTGCACACCCGGTTCGTTGAACCAAGTGGTGTCGGACCTTGATAATGAAAGGCATGGTCCAGATTAACCTGGCTTTATTATACTAGCTCATTCGCCATAGCAGTTCATATACTGTCATTTAAAATTCTGTATTCTAATATCTCCTAGTCAAACATATATATTCACTAGCTTAAAACTTAAACCTAATCTTAAAGTTTAGATGGGGTATACACCCCCACAAACCCTACTAAAGTTTAGATGGGGCACACACCCCCACAAACCCTATTAAAGTTTAGATGGGGTACACACCCCCACAAACCCTACTAAAGCTTAGATGGGGTACACACCCCCACAAACCCTATTCACTCCCCGATTAACCCTGGCTTTAGCCCCACAAACCCAAAGCACATCCTGATTGACCCTTGCTAAACTCCCATAGACAGTGTCCCGTGTCAAGAGGGGTAATTTCAACAGGAATAAGTGTTGGGTCTGATTGGTGAAGGCGTCGGCCAGTTTAAATATATCCACTAGCCTAAAATTTAAACCTAATCCTAAGGTCCAAAAGGGGCATACACCCCCACAAACCCTAGGAACTCTGGCTTCAGCCGTACAAACCTAAAGCACACCCTGACTGATCAACAGGGATAAGTGTTGGGCCTGGTTGGTAAAGGCGTGGGCCAGTTTAAAGTGGCAGGATCGTGTGAAACTGAATCTCTGGTGGCGAGATCAGAAAGCACAAGAGGGCTGAATTGCCCACTGCCTGTATGGTTTAAAATTTAAACCTAATCCAGATGGGGTGCACATCCCCATAAATTTTAGGCACTTCCCGATTAACTCTGGTTTTAGCCCCACAAACCCAAAGCACACCCTGATTGACCCTTGTTAAATCCCCATAGACTTAGTGCTCCGGGTCGAGAGGGGTAAATTTCAACAGGGATGAGTGTTGGACTTGGTTAGTGAAGGCGTCGGTCATTTTGAAGTGGCAGGGTCGTGTGAAACTGAATCTCAAGTGGCAAGATCAGAAAGCACAAGAGGGCTGAATTGCCCACTGCCCGCATAATTTCACCCTAACTTAGTAAATTCCCATAAATTGGATATTCTGTGTTAAGAGGGGCAAGTTTCAATAAAGGCAAGTGGTGGACCTGGTTAATGAAGGCGTGGGCCAGTTCAAAGTGGCAGGGTCACGTGAAATTGAATCTCAAGTGGCGAGATCAAAAAACACGAGGGGGCTTTTTTGCCCACTGCCCGCATAATCTCAACCTAACCTTACAGTGACACGCTCTTCATTCTCCAGGCCACTGGAGGCCAATAAGAAGGCTTAGATATTTAAACCCAAATGGACAGTGTACCTTTAAGAGTTGAATAGGTAAGGCTGCTTGGTATCCTAGCAACAGATAGGGTCTGCAGTTGGAGTGGTCAGACAGGTTTTAGGACACAATAAAAGTGGAGATGGAGTCCCGGGCTAGGGATGTTTTAACCGGATAGCATTTTTCAGAGACCTCCCCGGGAGACCGGAGTGATGGGAGTAAGTGGATTTGGTCTCCCAGGCGGGAGTCAAGCGTTGTTGGAGGCAGTTTGTTGGAGTTAAAATGGTTGACCCAAGACACAAAACTAGTGGTAAGAATATTATTGTTTTATTTTCCATGTAACCCTTGGCATATAGATGCCAGGTAGTGATTTTTTAAAAAAAATATCATTACCCTTAGAATTACATGCCTCTCATTATTGGTCCCTGGGAGGAATACAGGCAGTGTCTGAGCCTGACACTGTTGGGCCACCTCGAGTAGGGTGTCTAGTGATTAAAGGCCCGAAACACCTGATGATCCGAGGTTACATTATGATGATGTGTCCCAGTGCACACCCGGTTCGTTGAACCAAGTGGTGTCGGACCTTGATAATGAAAGGCATGGTCCAGATTAACCTGGCTTTATTATACTAGCTCATTCGCCATAGCAGTTCATATACTGTCATTTAAAATTCTGTATTCTAATATCTCCTAGTCAAACATATATATTCACTAGCTTAAAACTTAAACCTAATCTTAAAGTTTAGATGGGGTATACACCCCCACAAACCCTACTAAAGTTTAGATGGGGCACACACCCCCACAAACCCTATTAAAGTTTAGATGGGGTACACACCCCCACAAACCCTACTAAAGCTTAGATGGGGTACACACCCCCACAAACCCTATTCACTCCCCGATTAACCCTGGCTTTAGCCCCACAAACCCAAAGCACATCCTGATTGACCCTTGCTAAACTCCCATAGACAGTGTCCCGTGTCAAGAGGGGTAATTTCAACAGGAATAAGTGTTGGGTCTGATTGGTGAAGGCGTCGGCCAGTTTAAATATATCCACTAGCCTAAAATTTAAACCTAATCCTAAGGTCCAAAAGGGGCATACACCCCCACAAACCCTAGGAACTCTGGCTTCAGCCGTACAAACCTAAAGCACACCCTGACTGATCAACAGGGATAAGTGTTGGGCCTGGTTGGTAAAGGCGTGGGCCAGTTTAAAGTGGCAGGATCGTGTGAAACTGAATCTCTGGTGGCGAGATCAGAAAGCACAAGAGGGCTGAATTGCCCACTGCCTGTATGGTTTAAAATTTAAACCTAATCCAGATGGGGTGCACATCCCCATAAATTTTAGGCACTTCCCGATTAACTCTGGTTTTAGCCCCACAAACCCAAAGCACACCCTGATTGACCCTTGTTAAATCCCCATAGACTTAGTGCTCCGGGTCGAGAGGGGTAAATTTCAACAGGGATGAGTGTTGGACTTGGTTAGTGAAGGCGTCGGTCATTTTGAAGTGGCAGGGTCGTGTGAAACTGAATCTCAAGTGGCAAGATCAGAAAGCACAAGAGGGCTGAATTGCCCACTGCCCGCATAATTTCACCCTAACTTAGTAAATTCCCATAAATTGGATATTCTGTGTTAAGAGGGGCAAGTTTCAATAAAGGCAAGTGGTGGACCTGGTTAATGAAGGCGTGGGCCAGTTCAAAGTGGCAGGGTCACGTGAAATTGAATCTCAAGTGGCGAGATCAAAAAACACGAGGGGGCTTTTTTGCCCACTGCCCGCATAATCTCAACCTAACCTTACAGTGACACGCTCTTCATTCTCCAGGCCACTGGAGGCCAATAAGAAGGCTTAGATATTTAAACCCAAATGGACAGTGTACCTTTAAGAGTTGAATAGGTAAGGCTGCTTGGTATCCTAGCAACAGATAGGGTCTGCAGTTGGAGTGGTCAGACAGGTTTTAGGACACAATAAAAGTGGAGATGGAGTCCCGGGCTAGGGATGTTTTAACCGGATAGCATTTTTCAGAGACCTCCCCGGGAGACCGGAGTGATGGGAGTAAGTGGATTTGGTCTCCCAGGCGGGAGTCAAGCGTTGTTGGAGGCAGTTTGTTGGAGTTAAAATGGTTGACCCAAGACACAAAACTAGTGGTAAGAATATTATTGTTTTATTTTCCATGTAACCCTTGGCATATAGATGCCAGGTAGTGATTTTTTTAAAAAAATATCATTACCCTTAGAATTACATGCCTCTCATTATTGGTCCCTGGGAGGAATACAGGCAGTGTCTGAGCCTGACACTGTTGGGCCACCTCGAGTAGGGTGTCTAGTGATTAAAGGCCCGAAACACCTGATGATCCGAGGTTACATTACTGATGATGTGTCCCAGTGCACACCCGGTTCGTTGAACCAAGTGGTGTCGGACCTTGATAATGAAAGGCATGGTCCAGATTAACCTGGCTTTATTATACTAGCTCATTCGCCATAGCAGTTCATATACTGTCATTTAAAATTCTGTATTCTAATATCTCCTAGTCAAACATATATATTCACTAGCTTAAAACTTAAACCTAATCTTAAAGTTTAGATGGGGTATACACCCCCACAAACCCTACTAAAGTTTAGATGGGGCACACACCCCCACAAACCCTATTAAAGTTTAGATGGGGTACACACCCCCACAAACCCTACTAAAGCTTAGATGGGGTACACACCCCCACAAACCCTATTCACTCCCCGATTAACCCTGGCTTTAGCCCCACAAACCCAAAGCACATCCTGATTGACCCTTGCTAAACTCCCATAGACAGTGTCCCGTGTCAAGAGGGGTAATTTCAACAGGAATAAGTGTTGGGTCTGATTGGTGAAGGCGTCGGCCAGTTTAAATATATCCACTAGCCTAAAATTTAAACCTAATCCTAAGGTCCAAAAGGGGCATACACCCCCACAAACCCTAGGAACTCTGGCTTCAGCCGTACAAACCTAAAGCACACCCTGACTGATCAACAGGGATAAGTGTTGGGCCTGGTTGGTAAAGGCGTGGGCCAGTTTAAAGTGGCAGGATCGTGTGAAACTGAATCTCTGGTGGCGAGATCAGAAAGCACAAGAGGGCTGAATTGCCCACTGCCTGTATGGTTTAAAATTTAAACCTAATCCAGATGGGGTGCACATCCCCATAAATTTTAGGCACTTCCCGATTAACTCTGGTTTTAGCCCCACAAACCCAAAGCACACCCTGATTGACCCTTGTTAAATCCCCATAGACTTAGTGCTCCGGGTCGAGAGGGGTAAATTTCAACAGGGATGAGTGTTGGACTTGGTTAGTGAAGGCGTCGGTCATTTTGAAGTGGCAGGGTCGTGTGAAACTGAATCTCAAGTGGCAAGATCAGAAAGCACAAGAGGGCTGAATTGCCCACTGCCCGCATAATTTCACCCTAACTTAGTAAATTCCCATAAATTGGATATTCTGTGTTAAGAGGGGCAAGTTTCAATAAAGGCAAGTGGTGGACCTGGTTAATGAAGGCGTGGGCCAGTTCAAAGTGGCAGGGTCACGTGAAATTGAATCTCAAGTGGCGAGATCAAAAAACACGAGGGGGCTTTTTTGCCCACTGCCCGCATAATCTCAACCTAACCTTACAGTGACACGCTCTTCATTCTCCAGGCCACTGGAGGCCAATAAGAAGGCTTAGATATTTAAACCCAAATGGACAGTGTACCTTTAAGAGTTGAATAGGTAAGGCTGCTTGGTATCCTAGCAACAGATAGGGTCTGCAGTTGGAGTGGTCAGACAGGTTTTAGGACACAATAAAAGTGGAGATGGAGTCCCGGGCTAGGGATGTTTTAACCGGATAGCATTTTTCAGAGACCTCCCCGGGAGACCGGAGTGATGGGAGTAAGTGGATTTGGTCTCCCAGGCGGGAGTCAAGCGTTGTTGGAGGCAGTTTGTTGGAGTTAAAATGGTTGACCCAAGACACAAAACTAGTGGTAAGAATATTATTGTTTTATTTTCCATGTAACCCTTGGCATATAGATGCCAGGTAGTGATTTTTTAAAAAAAATATCATTACCCTTAGAATTACATGCCTCTCATTATTGGTCCCTGGGAGGAATACAGGCAGTGTCTGAGCCTGACACTGTTGGGCCACCTCGAGTAGGGTGTCTAGTGATTAAAGGCCCGAAACACCTGATGATCCGAGGTTACATTACTGATGATGTGTCCCAGTGCACACCCGGTTCGTTGAACCAAGTGGTGTCGGACCTTGATAATGAAAGGCATGGTCCAGATTAACCTGGCTTTATTATACTAGCTCATTCGCCATAGCAGTTCATATACTGTCATTTAAAATTCTGTATTCTAATATCTCCTAGTCAAACATATATATTCACTAGCTTAAAACTTAAACCTAATCTTAAAGTTTAGATGGGGTATACACCCCCACAAACCCTACTAAAGTTTAGATGGGGCACACACCCCCACAAACCCTATTAAAGTTTAGATGGGGTACACACCCCCACAAACCCTACTAAAGCTTAGATGGGGTACACACCCCCACAAACCCTATTCACTCCCCGATTAACCCTGGCTTTAGCCCCACAAACCCAAAGCACATCCTGATTGACCCTTGCTAAACTCCCATAGACAGTGTCCCGTGTCAAGAGGGGTAATTTCAACAGGAATAAGTGTTGGGTCTGATTGGTGAAGGCGTCGGCCAGTTTAAATATATCCACTAGCCTAAAATTTAAACCTAATCCTAAGGTCCAAAAGGGGCATACACCCCCACAAACCCTAGGAACTCTGGCTTCAGCCGTACAAACCTAAAGCACACCCTGACTGATCAACAGGGATAAGTGTTGGGCCTGGTTGGTAAAGGCGTGGGCCAGTTTAAAGTGGCAGGATCGTGTGAAACTGAATCTCTGGTGGCGAGATCAGAAAGCACAAGAGGGCTGAATTGCCCACTGCCTGTATGGTTTAAAATTTAAACCTAATCCAGATGGGGTGCACATCCCCATAAATTTTAGGCACTTCCCGATTAACTCTGGTTTTAGCCCCACAAACCCAAAGCACACCCTGATTGACCCTTGTTAAATCCCCATAGACTTAGTGCTCCGGGTCGAGAGGGGTAAATTTCAACAGGGATGAGTGTTGGACTTGGTTAGTGAAGGCGTCGGTCATTTTGAAGTGGCAGGGTCGTGTGAAACTGAATCTCAAGTGGCAAGATCAGAAAGCACAAGAGGGCTGAATTGCCCACTGCCCGCATAATTTCACCCTAACTTAGTAAATTCCCATAAATTGGATATTCTGTGTTAAGAGGGGCAAGTTTCAATAAAGGCAAGTGGTGGACCTGGTTAATGAAGGCGTGGGCCAGTTCAAAGTGGCAGGGTCACGTGAAATTGAATCTCAAGTGGCGAGATCAAAAAACACGAGGGGGCTTTTTTGCCCACTGCCCGCATAATCTCAACCTAACCCTAACCCTAACCCTAACCCCTAACCCTAACCCTAACCCTAACCCTAATGCGGACCCTAACCCTAACCCTAACCCTAACCCTAACCCTAATGCGGACCCTAACCCTAACCCTAACCCTAACCCTAAGGCGGGGCCCTAACTCTAACCCTAACCCTAACCCTAATGCGGGCCCTAACCCTAACCCTAACCCTAATACCCTAACCCTAACCCTAACCCTAAAACCCTAACCCTAACCCTAACCCTAAACCCTAACCCTAACCCTAACCCTAAAACCCTAACCCTAACCCTAACCCTAACCCTAAACCCTAACCCTAACCCTAACCCTAACCCTAATGTGCGGGGGCCCTAACCCTAACCCTAATGCGGGGCCCTAACCCTAACCCTAACCCTAACCCTAACCCTAATGTGGGGGCCCTAATGCCCTAACCCTAACCCTAACCCTAACCCTAATGCGGGCCCTAACCCTAACCCTAACCCTAACCCTAACCCTAACCCTAATGTGCGGGGGCCCTAACCCTAACCCTAACCCTAACCCTAACCCTAATGTGGGGGCCCTAACCCTAACCCTAACCCTAATGTGGGGCCCTAACCCTAACCCTAACCCTAACCCTAAACCCTAACCCTAACCCTAACCCTAACCCTAACCCTAACCCTAATGCGGGGCCCTAACCCTAACCCTAATGCGGGGGGGCCCTAACCCTAACCCTAACCCTAACCCTAACCCTAACCCTAACCCTAACCCAAACCCCTTAAAAATATTAGGCCTGGAAACTAACATAAACTGGTCAAACGCCCAAAGAAAACTAGCAGAGAGGAGATGGATTGAAACACTGCATACTTATTCTCCGTACGGCCTAAATGAGGCCTAAAAAGCTAGGCTGCCCTGAAACTAACATCTTCACAACCCGTAAATACGGATGCTCTTCTCGCCAGGGGGCTAAACTCACCCCACACCACCAGTTATATACCCTTTAAAATAGCATTACCCTCAGAATTACATGCCTTTCATTGTCTGGTCCAGGGGAAATACACAAACCAAGCCTGATCAGCTTTGGTGGGGCCACTTCGGGGAGGGTGTATGATGATTAAAGGCCCGAAACACCTGATGATCCGTGGGTGCATCACTGACGATGTGTCCCACTGCACACCCGGTTCGTTGAACCAAGTGGGACCGGACCACGACAATGAAAGGTATGGACCAGATTAACCGGACTTCCCTATATAAGCCTAGCCTCCAATACCAGCTCATACTCAAAACTCGGCAGCCTAACCTCTCCCAGCCAAACATATACATCCACCAGGCCTACACTCAAACCTAATCCTAAAGTCCAAAAGGGGCACACACACCCCCACAAACCCTAGACACTTCCTGATTAGCCCGGGCTTCAGCCCCACAAACCCTAAGCACACCCCGATTAACCCTTGCTAAACCCCCACAAACCGATATGTACATCCACCGGTCCAACACTCAAACCTAATCCTAAAGTCCAAAAGGGGCACACACCCCCACAAACCCTAGGCACTTCCCGATTAGCCCTGGCTTCAGCCCCACAAACCCTAAACACACCCCGATTAACCCTTGCTCTCCCAGCCAAACATATACATCCACCAGGCCTGCACTCAAACCTAATCCTAAAGTCCAAAAGGGGCACACACACCCCCACAAACCCTAAGTATACCCTGATTAATACTGGTTTAAATCCCCATAAACGGGATATTCTGTGTTAAGAGGGGCAAGTTTCAATAAAGGCAAGTGTTGGACCTGGTTAATGAAGGCGTGGGCCAGTTCAAAGTGGCAGGGTCGCGTGAAATTGAATCTCAAGTGGCGAGATCAAAAAGCACGAGGGGGCTTTTTTGCCTACTGCCCGCATAATCTCAACCTAACCCTAACCCTAACCCTAATGCGGGCCCTAACCCTAACCCTAACCCTAACCCTAACCCTAACCCTAATGCGGGCCCTAACCCTAACCCTAACCCTAACCCTAATGCGGGGGGGCCCTAACCCTAATGCGCGGGGGGGGGCCCTAACCCTAACCCTAACCCTAACCCTAACCCTAAACCCTAAACCTAACCCTAACCCTAAACCCTAACCCTAACCCTAACCCTAACCCTAAACCCTAACCCTACCCCTAAACCCTAAACCCTAAACCCGACCCTGACCCTGACCCTGACCCTGACCCTGACCCTGACCCTAACCCTAACCCTAACCCTAACCCTAACCCTAACCCTAACCCTTGTTAAATCCCCATAGACTTAGTGCTCCGGGTCGAGAGGGGTAAATTTCAACAGGGATGAGTGTTGGACTTGGTTAGTGAAGGCGTCGGTCATTTTGAAGTGGCAGGGTCGTGTGAAACTGAATCTCAAGTGGCAAGATCAGAAAGCACAAGAGGGCTGAATTGCCCACTGCCCGCATAATCTCAACCTAACCTTACAGTGACACGCTCTTCATTCTCCAGGCCACTGGAGGCCAATAAGAAGGCTTAGATATTTAAACCCAAATGGATAGTGTACCTTTAAGAGTTGAATAAGTAAGGCTGCTTGGTATCCTAGCAACAGATAGGGTCTGCAGTTGGAGTGGTCAGACAGGTTTTAGGACACAATAAAAGTGGAGATGGAGTCCCGGGCTAGGGACGTTTTAACCGGATAGCATTTTTCAGAGACCTCCCCGGGAGACCGGAGTGATGGGAGTAAGTGGATTTGGTCTCCCAGGCGGGAGTCAAGCGTTGTTGGAGGCAGTTTGTTGGAGTTAAAATGGTTGACCCAAGACACAAAACTAGTGGTAAGAATATTATTGTTTTATTTTCCATGTAACCCTTGGCATATAGATGCCAGGTAGTGATTTTTAAAAAAAAATATCATTACCCTTAGAATTACATGCCTCTCATTATTGGTCCCTGGGAGGAATACAGGCAGTGTCTGAGCCTGACACTGTTGGGCCACCTCGAGTAGGGTGTCTAGTGATTAAAGGCCCGAAACACCTGATGATCCGAGGTTACATTACTGATGATGTGTCCCAGTGCACACCCGGTTCGTTGAACCAAGTGGTGTCGGACCTTGATAATGAAAGGCATGGTCTAGATTAACCTGGCTTTATTATACTAGCTCATTCGCCATAGCAGTTCATGTATCGTCATTTAAAATTCTGTATTCTAATATCTCCTAGTCAAACATATATATTCACTAGCTTAAAACTTAAACCTAATCTTAAAGTTTAGATGGGGTACACACCCCAACAAACCCTACTAAAGTTTAGATGGGGTACACACCCCCACAAACCCTACTAAAGTTTAGATGGGGTACACACCCCCACAAACCCTACTAAAGTTTAGATGGGGTACACACCCCCACAAACCCTATTCACTCCCCGATTAACCCTGGCTTTAGCCCCACAAACCCAAAGCACATCCTGATTGACCCTTGCTAAACCCCCATAGACAGTGTCCCGTGTCAAGAGGGGTAATTTCAACAGGAATAAGTGTTGGGTCTGATTGGTGAAGGCGTCGGCCAGTTTAAATATATCCACTAGCCTAAAATTTAAACCTAATCCTAGGGTCCAAAAGGGGCATACACCCCCACAAACCCTAGGCACTTCCCGATTAACTTTGGCTTCAGCCGTACAAACCTAAAGCACACCCTGACTGATCAACAGGGATAAGTGTTGGGCCTGGTTGGTAAAGGCGTGGGCCAGTTTAAAGTGGCAGGATCGTGTGAAACTGAATCTCTGGTGGCGAGATCAGAAAGCACAAGAGGGCTGAATTGCCCACTGCCTGTATGGTTTAAAATTTAAACCTAATCCAGATGGGGTGCACATCCCCATAAATTTTAGGCACTTCCCGATTAACTCTGGTTTTAGCCCCACAAACCCAAAGCACACCCTGATTGACCCTTGTTAAATCCCCATAGACTTAGTGCTCCGGGTCGAGAGGGGTAAATTTCAACAGGGATGAGTGTTGGACTTGGTTAGTGAAGGCGTCGGTCATTTTGAAGTGGCAGGGTCGTGTGAAACTGAATCTCAAGTGGCAAGATCAGAAAGCACAAGAGGGCTGAATTGCCCACTGCCCGCATAATTTCACCCTAACTTAGTAAATTCCCATAAACTGGATATTCTGTGTTAAGAGGGGCAAGTTTCAATAAAGGCAAGTGGTGGACCTGGTTAATGAAGGCGTGGGCCAGTTCAAAGTGGCAGGGTCACGTGAAATTGAATCTCAAGTGGCGAGATCAAAAAACACGAGGGGGCTTTTTTGCCCACTGCCCGCATAATCTCAACCTAACCTTACAGTGACACGCTCTTCATTCTCCAGGCCACTGGAGGCCAATAAGAAGGCTTAGATATTTAAACCCAAATGGATAGTGTACCTTTAAGAGTTGAATAAGTAAGGCTGCTTGGTATCCTAGCAACAGATAGGGTCTGCAGTTGGAGTGGTCAGACAGGTTTTAGGACACAATAAAAGTGGAGATGGAGTCCCGGGCTAGGGACGTTTTAACCGGATAGCATTTTTCAGAGACCTCCCCGGGAGACCGGAGTGATGGGAGTAAGTGGATTTGGTCTCCCAGGCGGGAGTCAAGCGTTGTTGGAGGCAGTTTGTTGGAGTTAAAATGGTTGACCCAAGACACAAAACTAGTGGTAAGAATATTATTGTTTTATTTTCCATGTAACCCTTGGCATATAGATGCCAGGTAGTGATTTTTTAAAAAAAATATCATTACCCTTAGAATTACATGCCTCTCATTATTGGTCCCTGGGAGGAATACAGGCAGTGTCTGAGCCTGACACTGTTGGGCCACCTCGAGTAGGGTGTCTAGTGATTAAAGGCCCGAAACACCTGATGATCCGAGGTTACATTACTGATGATGTGTCCCAGTGCACACCCGGTTCGTTGAACCAAGTGGTGTCGGACCTTGATAATGAAAGGCATGGTCTAGATTAACCTGGCTTTATTATACTAGCTCATTCGCCATAGCAGTTCATGTATCGTCATTTAAAATTCTGTATTCTAATATCTCCTAGTCAAACATATATATTCACTAGCTTAAAACTTAAACCTAATCTTAAAGTTTAGATGGGGTACACACCCCCACAAACCCTACTAAAGTTTAGATGGGGTACACACCCCCACAAACCCTACTAAAGTTTAGATGGGGTACACACCCCCACAAACCCTACTAAAGTTTAGATGGGGTACACACCCCCACAAACCCTATTCACTCCCCGATTAACCCTGGCTTTAGCCCCACAAACCCAAAGCACATCCTGATTGACCCTTGCTAAACCCCCATAGACAGTGTCCCGTGTCAAGAGGGGTAATTTCAACAGGAATAAGTGTTGGGTCTGATTGGTGAAGGCGTCGGCCAGTTTAAATATATCCACTAGCCTAAAATTTAAACCTAATCCTAGGGTCCAAAAGGGGCATACACCCCCACAAACCCTAGGCACTTCCCGATTAACTCTGGCTTCAGCCGTACAAACCTAAAGCACACCCTGACTGATCAACAGGGATAAGTGTTGGGCCTGGTTGGTAAAGGCGTGGGCCAGTTTAAAGTGGCAGGATCGTGTGAAACTGAATCTCTGGTGGCGAGATCAGAAAGCACAAGAGGGCTGAATTGCCCACTGCCTGTATGGTTTAAAATTTAAACCTAATCCAGATGGGGTGCACATCCCCATAAATTTTAGGCACTTCCCGATTAACTCTGGTTTTAGCCCCACAAACCCAAAGCACACCCTGATTGACCCTTGTTAAATCCCCATAGACTTAGTGCTCCGGGTCGAGAGGGGTAAATTTCAACAGGGATGAGTGTTGGACTTGGTTAGTGAAGGCGTCGGTCATTTTGAAGTGGCAGGGTCGTGTGAAACTGAATCTCAAGTGGCAAGATCAGAAAGCACAAGAGGGCTGAATTGCCCACTGCCCGCATAATTTCACCCTAACTTAGTAAATTCCCATAAACTGGATATTCTGTGTTAAGAGGGGCAAGTTTCAATAAAGGCAAGTGGTGGACCTGGTTAATGAAGGCGTGGGCCAGTTCAAAGTGGCAGGGTCACGTGAAATTGAATCTCAAGTGGCGAGATCAAAAAACACGAGGGGGCTTTTTTGCCCACTGCCCGCATAATCTCAACCTAACCTTACAGTGACACGCTCTTCATTCTCCAGGTCACTGGAGGCCAATAAGAAGGCTTAGATATTTAAACCCAAATGGACAGTGTACCTTTAAGAGTTGAATAAGTAAGGCTGCTTGGTATCCTAGCAACAGATAGGGTCTGCAGTTGGAGTGGTCAGACAGGTTTTAGGACACAATAAAAGTGGAGATGGAGTCCCGGGCTAGGGACGTTTTAACCGGATAGCATTTTTCAGAGACCTCCCCGGGAGACTGGAGTGATGGGAGTAAGTGGATTTGGTCTCCCAGGCGGGAGTCAAGCGTTGTTGGAGGCAGTTTGTTGGAGTTAAAATGGTTGACCCAAGACACAAAACTAGTGGTAAGAATATTATTGTTTTATTTTCCATGTAACCCTTGGCATATAGATGCCAGGTAGTGATTTTTTAAAAAAAATATCATTACCCTTAGAATTACATGCCTCTCATTATTGGTCCCTGGGAGGAATACAGGCAGTGTCTGAGCCTGACACTGTTGGGCCACCTCGAGTAGGGTGTCTAGTGATTAAAGGCCCGAAACACCTGATGATCCGAGGTTACATTACTGATGATGTGTCCCAGTGCACACCCGGTTCGTTGAACCAAGTGGTGTCGGACCTTGATAATGAAAGGCATGGTCCAGATTAACCTGGCTTTATTATACTAGCTCATTCGCCATAGCAGTTCATATACCGTCATTTAAAATTCTGTATTCTAATATCTCCTAGTCAAACATATATATTCACTAGCTTAAAACTTAAACCTAATCTTAAAGTTTAGATGGGGTACACACCCCCACAAACCCTACTAAAGTTTAGATGGGGTACACACCCCCACAAACCCTACTAAAGTTTAGATGGGGTACACACCCCCACAAACCCTATTCACTCCCCGATTAACCCTGGCTTTAGCCCCACAAACCCAAAGCACATCCTGATTGACCCTTGCTAAACCCCCATAGACAGTGTCCCGTGTCAAGAGGGGTAATTTCAACAGGAATAAGTGTTGGGTCTGATTGGTGAAGGCGTCGGCCAGTTTAAATATATCCACTAGCCTAAAATTTAAACCTA
>NC_133139.1:91961119-92136119 GCF_048418815.1 Hemitrygon akajei | reverse complement strand
TCACCAGTCTTGTTGCTGGGGTGGCAGGTTAGACCGACCAGGTGAAGTAGATCTCTATTCCCCGAAGCTCAGCTTTATAAGAGGAGTTTTCATTTAAATTTAAGGGTCTTTACACTGGGGTAGGTGGGATCTTTGATTACATTGGTTGCTTTACTGAGGCAGTGAGAAATATAGACAGAGTTCATGGGAAGATGCTGATTTCTGTGGTGTTCTGTGTTTCTTGCAATCACAGAGAGCGCGGTTGCCATAACAAGCCACAATGCACCCAGATACAGTGCTTCCTATGATGTATCAATAAAAATTAACAATTATTGACCGAGACATGCTAAATGTCTTTTAGTCTCCTTAGAAAGTAGAGGCATTAGTGAGGTTTCTCGGTGGTGTGGTCTACACGGCTGGACCAAGACAAGCTATTGGTGATATTCACTCCAAAGAAGCTCTCAACCCTCTCTACGCAGCACCACTGATGTGGACCAGAGCATGGGTAAAACCTTAAGTCAGAGATTGATAACCTTCAAAACATTAAGGATACTGGGATAGTGCAGGAAAATAGAACTTAGTTAGCAGTGTTGGTTGGCAGAGCAGGTCAAAGGGTTGAAAGACCAATTCCTCCTCGTTCTCAGGTTCACTTGTTCAGAATCAGAGTCAGGCTTGGCATGAAGTCAATGTTTTGTGGCAGCAGTAAGGTGCAAGATGTGAATAATTACTACAGTTCCAATAATAAACAAAATATGTAAATAGTGCAAAGAGGAATAGTGAGGTGGTGTTCAAGGGTTCATGGACTGTTCAGAAATCTGATACCAGAGGGGAAGAAGCTGTTGCTAAACTGCTGTGCATTTCTTTAAGCTCCTGTGCCACCTCCCTGACAGTAGTAAATGAGAAAGGGGCATGTCTCAGATGGTGAGAGTTTTTAATGAAAGCTGCAACCTTCTTGAGGCACTGGCTTTTGAACACTCTTCTCTGATATTGTGGTTTATATTTGTGTTGTGTGTGTATATTATGATATTGCTATAAGTTTGGTGAGGCTTTTGTTATCTAAGAAAATGTTAAAAGTATTTAACTTAGTAATATCCTATGGATCACAACTCTATTTACCTTGGCGAGTCACTGCCAGAATTATGGCATATTCCCTTGATACTCCTAGTTGTAGTTCAGTTTATATTATACTGTACACTTTAGATCCTAAAATGAGCCTAATATACTGAAAGTATTAGGAAAACAGACTTGAGAGATAAAGAACAATAATTATCTTCTTCAGCCCTTTACCCCTTCAACCAATCACTTTCCAGCTTCTTACTTCTCCACCCACACACCTTCTTCCTCACCTGGTCTCACCTATCAACAGCCAGCTTTACTTCTTCCCCTCACTCATCCCCATTTTCTTATTCTGTCTCCTGCCCCCTTCCTTTCCTGATGAAGGGTCTTGGCTCAAAATGTTGACTGTCTTTTCACCTCCACAGATACTGCCTGACTTGCTGAGCTCCTCCAGCATTTTGTGTGTGTTACTCAAGATTTGCAGCATCTGCAGAATCTCTTGTGTTTATTATTTTCTTGGCATAGGTTTACTCTTCCATGGTATGTAGAAGGGTCGAGGGAATGTTCCATGTTTTATACAGAGTGTGGTAGTGTAGGTGCCTGGAGTGGGTTGCCAAGGATAATGTTGGAAACAGATAATAGAATCAGAATCAGATGTAATACCACTGACATGTGTCATGAAATATGTTGTTTTGTGGCAACAGTACATTATAATAAAAAAATAAATTACAATAAGAAATATATTATTAAAAATTAAATTAAGTAGTACAAAAACAGAGTAAAAAATATTGAGCTAGTATTTATGTGTTAGTTCATTACCATTCACAAATCTGATGGCGGAGGGAAGAACCTGTTCGTAAAGCATTGAGTGTGCGCCTTCAGGGTCTTGTACCTCCTCCCTGATGGTCACATTGAGGAGAGGGCATGTCCTGGTTCATGGGTTCCTTAACGATGGATGCCGCCTTTCCGAGGCATCGCCTTTTGAAACCATTCTCGATGCTGGGGAGGCTAGTGATCATGAACGAGTTGGCTGAATTTGCAGCTTTTTCCGATCCTGTACAGTCGCCCCTCCAGACCAGATGGTGAGGCAAGCAGCATGAGTGATCCCCAGGTACATCTGTAGAAATTTGCAGGAGTCCTTAGTGTCATATCAAGTCTCCTCAAACTCCCAATGAAATATGCTGTTGTTGTGTTTTCTTTGTAATTACATCAGGATAGATCTTCAGAGATGTTGACACCCAAGAACTTGAAACTGCTCATCCTTTCCACTGTTGATCCCACAATGAAGACTGTTGTGTGTTCCCTTGATGTCTTCTTTCTGAAGTCTACAATCAGTTCCTGGTCTTACTGACGCTGAGTGCAGGATTGTTGTTGAGACACCACTCAATCTGTTATTCGGTCTCACTTCTGTATGCTTCCTCATTACCATTTGAAATTCTGCCAACAATAGTTGTGACATTAACAAATTTGTGGATGGCATTTGAGCTATACCTAGCCACACGGCCATGCGAGTAGAGAGAGTAGAACAGTGGGCTAAGCACACATCCTTGAGATACACCAGTGTTGATTGTCAGCGAGATGGAGATGTTATGTTATATCTGGTCCACAGTGACAATACTCTTCCAGTTAGGAAGTCAAGGATCCAGTTGTGGAGGGAGGTACAGAGGCCCAGATTTTGGAGCCTGTTGATTAGAACTGAGAGTATGATTGTGTTGAACACTGAGCAATATTCAACAAACAGCAGTCTGACATAGGTATTGCTGTTGTCCAGGTGATCCAAGACTGTGGAGAACCAGTGAGATTATATCCGTTATAGACCTATTAAGGCAATAGGCAAAGTACAGCGGGTCCAGGTCCTTGCTCAGGCAGGAGTTGATTTTGGCCATGACGAATCTCTCAAAATGCTTCAGCACAGTAGATGTGAGTGCTACTGGGTGAAAGTCAGTGAGATATCTCACCCTGCTCCTCTTGGGCACTGGTATGATTGTTGTCCTTTTGAAGCAGGTGGGAACCTCTGATGCAGTAGTGAGAGGTCAAAGTTAAAAGTTCAAAGGTTGAAGATATCCTTGAATATTCCCACCAGTTGGTTGGAAAAGTTTTACAGTGCCCTACCAGGTGAGCCATCAAGGGTTCAACATCTCAAAAGATGTTCTGACATGTCCAAGACAGAGATCACAAGGTCACCAGATGCTGCAGAGATTTGCACAGATGTAATTTTAGTTTCCCTTGCAAAACATGCATATAATGGTGTTGAGCTCAAGTCAGGGTGAAGCATTATAGCTATTCATGATGTTAGATTTCACCTTGTAGAAAATAATGGCCTGAAAATCCAGCCAGAGCTGATGTGCATCCGATTCTATCTCTAACTTCAATCAGAGTTATTATTTTGCTCTTAAAGTTGTTTTCTTTAGGTCGTACCTGGATTCCTTGTGTCATCCTGGATTACCAGTCTTGAGTGCCACAGAACTAGCCCTCAACAGCATGTCCTAGTTCATGGCTTTTTATTTGGGTATGTCCAGTATGGTCTCAAAGATACTCAGTCATCCACACAGGTCTTGATGAAGTTGGTATTCAGACTCAATAATGAATCCCTAAATGTTATCCAGTCCACCAATTGAAAGCAGTCCTATAATTGCTCCGCCTCCTTCCTTTGCCATACCTTCTTGGTCTTCACTACTGGTATGGAAGTCTTTATTCTTTATGCCGGAAGTAGAAGTACAGCTAGATGATTGGACTTTCCAAAGTGTGGACGTGGGATGGCAGGGTAAGCATTCTTGATGGTGCTATAATAGTGGTCAGCTATGTTGGCTCCTCTGGTTCCACAGGTAATATGTTGGTGGTAGTTGTTCAGAGACTTCTTCAAGCTGGCCTAGTTGAAATCCCTCGCAATGATAGGGTAGGCATCATGGTTTGCTGATCACGGTGTTCAGCTCCTGCCTGACAGAGGCCAGAGGTGGAAATGGACACCACTACCTGGGTGGCAGTGGGAAACTTCCGCAGCAGGTAAAGTAGACGACACTTGACTGCTAGATGTTCTAGGTCAGGTGAGCAGGTGTGAGACAGAACAATCAATTCTGTGCATCACCTCTTCTACCTTTAGAAGACTCAGCTATCCTGTCTTTGAGGTGAATGGTGAACCCTCAGACTGCAGTACTGTGTCCAAAATGCCAGGAGTGAACCACCTTTCTGTGAAGCAATGTACACAGCAGTCACTTACGACCCTCCGGTACAGCAATCTTTCTCTGAGGTCCTCAGTTTTATTTTCCAGAGACTTTGCCAGCAGGATAGTCAGGAGTGGGATGCCTAAAGCCTCTGCATTTCAATTGTGCCTGTAGCCCAGCATACCTTCCGTGCTTCTGTTTTCTTGCAGGGGAACAGCACTTACGACCAGAGTCTGCTGTCTGTGGCTCCCTGATTTTGAGGACTGGTAGATTTTTTTTAATGTCTTCAAATGGAGTTGCTTACTACAGTAGCTTTGGCTGTGACTTTGGAATTGTGCTGGAGTCGTCACTTACCGGCACCAAATTAAGATATAGTAATGATGTTTAGGAAGCTGTTAGACATATGAATATCCAGGGATTGGAGGGATATGGATCATGAGCAGGCAGGAGAGATTTAGTTATATTTAACATAGAGACGTAGAAAACCTACAGCACAATACAGGCCCATCGGCCCACAAAGCTGTGCTTAACATGTACCTACCTTAGAACTACCTAGGCTTTACCCATAGCCCTCTATTTCTCTAAGCTCAGTGAAGCCATCCAGGAGTCTCTTAAAAGACCCTATTGTATTTGCCTCCACCACTGTTGCCGGCAGCCCATTCCACGCACTCACTACTCTGCATAAAAAAACTTACCCCTGACATCTCCTCTGTACCTACTTCCAAGCACCTTAAAACTATGCCTTCTCATGCTAGCCATTTCAGCCTTGGGGAAAAGCCTCTGACTATCCACACGATCAATGCCTCTCATTATCTTGTACACCTCTATCAGGGCACTTCTCATCCTTTGTTGCTTCAAGGAGAAAAGGCCGAGTTCACTCAATCTATTCTCATAAGGCATGCTCCCCAATCTAGGCAAAATCCTTGTAAATCTCCTTGGCACCCTTTCTATGGTTTCCACATCCTTCCTGTAGTGAGGTCACCAGAACTGAACACAGTACTCCAAGTGGGGTCTGATCAGGGTCCTATATAACTGCAACATTACCTCTCGGCTCTTAAACTCAATCCCACGATTGAAGAAGGCCAATGCACCGTATGCTTTCTTAACCACAGAGTCAACCTGTGTTCAACACAGACATGATGGGCTGAAGGGCTTTTTCCTATATTGTGCTATGTACTATATCACAGCAAAATGCCTTCCTGAAATTTCCACTTTGAGGTTCTCTCACAATTATGTTGCAATTCCACTGCGCAGAAGCAGTGATGATACCCGAGTTTAATTCCCACCATTGTTCATAAGGAGTTAGTATGTTCTCTCTGTGACTGAGTGGTGTTCCTCCAGGTGCTCCGGTTCCCTCCCACAGTACAAAGACGTACCGGTTGGTAGATTAATTGTAAATTGTCCCACGGTTAGTCCAGGGTTAAATCAGGGTCACAACGGCCTGTTACATGCTGTATCTCCATAAATAAACGATAGAATACCTTTATGTTGTGCTAGTTGAAAGAGGACTTGCAGGTGATGGGTTTGAACAAAGTCAAAGTCGAATTTATTGCCATATGCACATGAGTGCACAGGCACAGTGCAATGAAAAATTTGCAGCAGCATCAGACACACATTGCATCAGATGAGTAGCACTCAGAAGATAAACATAAACGTAAATTAGACGGGAAAGAACACAAAGATAAAGAAGGTCAGTTGTACTACCAAGTGGTCACAGTGTTTCTATACTGCGTTCGCAATTTGAGCTGTGTCGGCTGGTTCAAGAACCAAAAGGTTGAAGGGAAGTAACCTTCTTGCCTAATGGAACTTACAACAAGACTGGATGATGGGGATTTTTGAGTGTTGCCAGGCTACCGGGAGGAGTGATGGAAGAAGGTACAAGAGTGGTGTTTAAGAAGCTGTTAGATATGAACCTGCAGGGAATAGAGGGATGTGAATCTTCTGCAGGCTTTTGTTTAGCACAGACATCTTTGATGATAAATGTAGCCTTCTTGAGGCAGTGCCTCATGTATCTGGTGACTTTGCCTACCTGGGCAGTTGAGCTTACAGGTTCAGAAGCATTACTGGAGTGACCGAGCTGAGTAACATCAGACAATTTTGAAAAGGCATAGACTACAGCCAAAGCATGCTGATGGTGGACAATGTAAATTCTGAGGTTTCGATGAGGCATCAAGGTTAGTTGTCTTGGATTCTGAGTATCCATTAATTATTGGGTTCTTAAAAGGAAATGGGGACTATTCCAGAGGCCCAGTGAGCAGTGGAAGCAGAGCACTTCAATGAGGTTCAGCTAAGCTTGTATAAAGGGAAAGCTTTGCCAGCATTTGGACATTCCAGAGGCGCAATCAGCAGAGTGAGCAGAGCACTGCTAATTAAATAAAAATACAGAGTGGCCATTGTTGGGCGTAGGCCAGCGGTGAAAGCAGGAGCAGCAGGCTTTGACTTAAGAGGCTTCGACGAGAAGAGACTGAGGCCAAAAAAACAGATTAGAAGTGTTAGTTTTTCCTCTTGTTATCGCTGATTTGGTCTTGGTTGCCCATTGTGCAATGCATGCAGGATGGCAGATATGGCAGTGGAGTGCTTCTCCTGTAGGATGAGGGAATTCATGGAACCTGATGGTCTCCATGATGACTACACCTGCGGGAAGTGCAGCCAACTCCACCTCATGAAAGACCGCATTGAGGAGTTGGAACTGGAATAGGATGAACTAAGGATCATCCGAGAGGCAGAGCAATTGACAGATATGATCTTTGAGCTGGTGGTTGCACCCAGAGTGCAGAATTCAGGGAGAAGATGGGTGAACACCGAGAGAGGTAAAGGAGTTTGGATGGGGTAAAGTTTGTTAGGTGTGTTCAGGAAGTTTCCTGATACAATATGTAGATAAGCCAACTAGAGTAGAGGCTGTACTAGATCTGGTATTGGGAAATGAACCAGGTTAGGTGTCAGATCTCTCAGTGGGAGAGCATTTTGGAGGTAGTGATCACACCTCTGTCTCCTTTACCATAGCACTAGAGAGGGATGGGAGCAGACAATTTGGGAAAACATTTAATTGGGGTAGGGGGAAATCTGACGCTATTAGGCAGGAACTTGGGAGCAGATGTTCTCAGGGAAATGCATGGCAGAAATGAGGCAAATGTTTAGGGAGCATTTGCATGAAGTTCTACATAGGTATGTTCCATTGAGGCAGGGAAAGGATGATAGGGTTAAAGAATCAAGGTGTACAAAGGATGTGGAAAATCTAGTTAAGAAAAAAAGCTTACAAAAGGTTCAAGAACTAGGTACTAAAAAATTACAAGCTCTAAAAAATTACAAGGTACTAGGAAGGAGCTCAAGAATGAAACCTGGAGAGCTAGAAGGGGCCATGAGAAGGCCTTGGTGGGCAGGTTTAAGGAAAACCCCAAGGTATTCTACAAGTATGTGAAGAAAAAGAGGATGAGCCATGTGAGAATAGGAGGTGTGGTAGTGGAAATAGGTATATGGAGTCATAGGAGGTTGCAGAGGTACTTAATGAATACTTTGCTTCAGTATTCACCAGTGAAAAGAACCTTGGCAATTGTGGGGATGATTTGCAGTGGACTGAAACATTTGAAGTATAGACATAAGAAATAGGATGTGCTGGAAAGATTGTCAGAGATTACAGCGGGACATTGATAGGATGCAGTACTGGGCTGAGAAGTGGCAGATGGAGTTCAACACAGATAAGTGTGAAGTGCTTAATTTTGGTTGTTCATATTTGAAGACAGAATATAATATTAATGTTATGACTCTTGGTTGTGTGGAGTGGGATCTGTGTCCAACAATGCTGTGCAGGTTGACAGTGTTGTTAAGAAGGCGTATGGTGTGATGGCCTTCATCAGCTGTGGGACTGAGTTCAAGAACAGTGAGATAATGTTAATGCTATATAAGACCTTAGTTAGAACCCACTTGGAGTACTGTGTTCAGTTGTGGTCACCTTTCTACAGGAAGGATATGGATACTATAGAGAGAGTGCAGAGGAGGTTAACAAGGATGTTGCCTGGATTGGAGGGCATGCCTTATGAGAATAGGTTGAGTGAACTTGACCTTTTCTCCTTGGAGCGATGGAGGATGAGAGGTGACCGGATAGAGATTTATAAAATGATGAGTCGCGTTGATCGTGTGGATATGCAGAACCTTTTTCCCAGGGCTGAAATGGCTAACACGAGCAGGCATAGTTTTAAGGTGCTTGGAAGTAGGTACAAGGGGGATGTGAGAGGTAAGCATTTCACACAGAGAGTGGTGGGTGTCACACCCCTGAACTGCCTTGTAGGAAGCAAAAAGGTAGCATGGAATCAGAGGCCAAGTCACTTATCACAGAGTAACCAGGCTCCAATTTGCTTAGGTGATCCAAAATCTCACCTTCTTTAAAAAGAATTTAGTTTGTAGAGAGATGTTCAATAAATATAAGCTTTCTTTCTCAACTCGGTTTACATAAACATCACTTTAATCAAAAAGCATAAAAGCTGCAGCTGTTGGAAGCCCAAAGGAAAAAAATCCAGAACATTTTAGAAATGGTCGGCAGGTCAGGCAGCATCTGTGAAGAGATACACACGATTACTATTTCACATTGACACAGTTTCACTGTTGGTAGAGTTGCTGCCTAAAAGTTCCAGAGATTTGAGTTTTATCCTAACCTCTGGTGCCGTAGTGTCTGTTTGGACATTCTACATGCTCAAAAGCCATCTGGAGAAGTATGTGGATAAAAGAGGTGTAGAGGCTCTCGGACAAATTTGGGTAAATGGGACTAGATTATTAGGTAGCAGGGTTGGCATGTAGCAGATGGGCCAATGTTTCCATGTGGTGAAACTCTCTGACTCTTTGTGACCATGTGTTTTTCCTTGAGTTTCCTCGCACTTATCAAAGATGTGTGGGCTGCGAGGTTTATTGTCCATTGCCATTTGCCATTAGTATGACTAATCTGGGGGGGGGGGGATGGTTATTGAGAATGGAGGAATTGTGTAGATGGGCATTTCATGTTCTTTGTGGACTCTGTACCAAAGGCCATGCTTCTGTGCCGTGTGACTGTATGACTAATATTTTACCTAATTCCAGCTCAATGCACTATGTAATGAGTTAATTTGTATAAACAGTATACAGTGCAAGCTTCTCATTCTATCTTTGTATAAGCGACAATAATAAACCAATACTAATACCAATCATAAACTTCACCAGGTCAGTGACCTGTAATGTTAACTCTGTTTCTCTCTCAACACAGAAGCTGCCTAAATGCAGGGAATTTTCTACATTAACAACACACACAAAATTCTGGAGGAACTCAGCAGGTCAGGCAGCATCTATGGAAATGAATAAACAGTCAACGTTTCAGGCCAAGATGTTTCTTCAGGACTTTTCTACATTTTCTGGTTTCACATAACCTTATTTAGACTAAGAACAGATCATCAAATGTACTTGATATAAGATGAGATTACAATTAGAACCAATTATGTGACTAGGTTTCTCAGAACATAGAAACAGATCACAGAAAACCTACAGCACAATACAGGCCCTTCAGCCAACAATATTGTGCCGAACATGTACTTACTTCAGGAATTACCTCGGGTTACCCATAGTCCTCTATTTTTCTAAGCTCCATGATACCTATCCAGGAGTCTCTTAAAAGACCCTATTGTATCCGCCACCACCACCGTCGTTGGCAGCCTATTCCATGCACTTATCACTCTCTGTGTAAAAAATTTACCCCTGATATCTTCTCTGTACCTAATTCCAAACACCTTAAAACTGTGCCTTCTCGTGTTAGCCATTTCAGCCCTGGGAAAAAGACTCTGACTATCCACACAATCAATGTTTCTCATCATCTTTCTTCCTTTCTAGCACAAACCGCTATGCCTGTAATCAAAAAAGAAGCAAATGAGTTCAAAGACAGAGAAGATTCTGCAGATGCTGGAGATCTTGCAGAACTCAGCAAGTCAGGCAGCATCTACAGTGGGAAATATTCCATTGAGTTGACTTGCTGAGTTCCTCCAGCATTTTGTGTGTGTTGCCATATGGGTTCAAGGTCAATTTTATTTCCATAGGCATGCCATGTTTTGGGCATTGTCATAGGTATACAACATAAAAGTAAGCTGTTTGCAGTGGCAGCCGCACAGCACATTACAACCAAGCTGACATAAATTCAGAAGAGAACTATACAAATGGAAGGATCCATGTCTCTGAACCTGACCAGCTGAAAGTGAAAGTCTGATCACCTATCATCCAATTGTTTGGAAATTCCGATAAAACAGTCATCAGGAATGTGAGCTGGGGGATCCCAAGAGCAAGTGGGTGGTATGAGTGGAATGGGGAGTTTGGAGTGTAGCCAGGATCAGTGTGTCAAAGTCAATGTCAAAGTTGAGTTTATTGCGGTATGGACAGGTACAATGAAAAACTTAATGCAGCATCCTGGGCACAGAGCATCAGATCAGCAGCATTCACTTGAAAAGCATTGGAGTTGGTTTATTATTGTCACAGGTACTGAGATGCAGTGAAAAGCTTGTCTTGCAAACTGTTCATACAGATCAAGTCATTACTGGGTGCACTGAGGCAGAACAAGGTAAAACAATCACAATGCAGAATAAAATGTAAGAGCCACAGAGAAGGTGCAGTGTAGGTAAACAATAAAGTACAAGATCATAATGAAGTTGACTGTGAGGTCAAGGGTCCATCTTACGATACAAGAGGTCATATGAGGTATCTGAAAACAATGGGACAGAAGCTGTCCTTGAGCCTGCTGGTATGTGCTGTCAGGTTTTTGTATCTTTTGCCCAATAGGCGAGGGGAGAAGAAGGAATGTCTGGGGCAGGTTGGGTCTTTGATTATGTTGGCTGCTTTACAGAGGCAGTTGGAACTGTTGACAGTGTCCATAGAGGGGAGGCTGGTTTCTGTGATATGCTGAGCTGTGTCTGCACCTCTCTGCAGTTTCTAATGGTCACAGGCAAAGCAGCTGCTATACCAAGCCATTATGTATTCACACAGAACGCTTTCTATGGTCGAGAAAAGCTGGTCAGGGTTGATGGAGACTTGGCAAATTTCTTTAGCCTTCTGAGGGAGTAGAGGCATTGGTGAATTTCCTTGGCAATGACACCTACGTGGTTGGACCAGGACAGTCTATTATTGGTGACTTTCACAACCTAGAAATTGAAGCTCTCAATCCTTCCATCCTCAAGAATGTCCATATAGACGGGCATGTTCACTGCCCCCACTTTCTGCCAGTAAGTAAATGGGAAGGAAAGATAAAGGTTAGCTTTATTTGTCACATGTACAGTACATTGAAACATCAAAGTGTGCAGTGAAATGCATCAAGTCAAATCAGCAAGGAATGTACTGGGCAGCTCACAATTGTCACCATGTTTCTTTGGCCAACGTAGCATGCCCACAGCTCACTAACTCTAATCGTATGCCTTTGGAACGTGGGAGGAAACTGGAGCACCCAGACGAACACATGCGGTTACAGGGAGGACTCCTTACAGACAGCAACGGGAATTGAACCCAGATCTGTGATCACCGAAAAGTGATGTACCAAGTGTTACACTACCACGCAGTATAAGTGGGTGTTTGATGGTCAGCATGCACAAAGGAGGGCAAAGAGCCTGTAGGCCTGTATGAAGTTTTAAAATTTGATATTGAACAGCATGACACTACGCTGCAGATATCGTATACAACCATGCAATTGTATGGAATAGGGAGAACGAACAGGAAAACCTAATGATCCAATCTATAAAGCCCATATAAATGTAAAAATTCATTTACATTCCCAATTGTCTGTATTTGACAGTGTGTTGATCTATTTAAAATAGATGCTGACTATGACCCTTCACCACATGACTTCACACAAGTAATTAAACCCAATGATTTGAAGTGTATTGATGCACATATATATTTGCTTAAGGATCCAAACAAGTTTAATTTGATTCTTCACATGCAAGAAATAATGTAGCTTGGCTTTTTGGTAACATTGTGAATTCAGTATCAGTCCAGGACTTTGCTGTCAACCGTTGCCAACATGGCTGGTGAGTGCTCCACAAATACCAGGCAGCGACCAAGAGCGAGTCTGACTCCCTGGCCTTGCTATTCCATGGTGTAACTGTCACCTGGTTCCCCTACCAGCACAAGCTCCAAGGTGTTGGGGGCACCACTGATCGGTATATAACATGGATTATTTCATGTAGGGTTGAAAGAGTTTGAGTTTCCTGTAGCAAGTGATCCACTGAGGCTGTGCTGACCATCAAATATCCACTGACACTAATCTCACCCTAACCCCATTTCATTCTCCCCTTATTCATTTTATAGTGGCTTATTAACCTACTGACTCACATGCCTTAGCGTTAAAAATAAAGGTTAACAATTATCTTCAGTTGTTACACTTGCCTGTACATCGAAACATAGAGTGATGTGTTGTTTGGCATCAAGGACTAAAACAGTCCGAGGATTGTGCTAGGCAGCTCTCAAGTGTGGCCATTCTCCAAAGTGTGACCTTTCTCCAAAGTGTGACCATGCTCCCAAGTGTGACCATTCTCCAAAGTGTGACCATGCTCCCAAGTGTGACCATTTTCCCAAGTGTGACCATTCTCCAAAGTGTGACCTTTCTCCAAAGTGTGACCTTTCTCCTGAGTGTGACCATGCTCCCAAGTGTGACCATTCTCCAAAGTGTGACCTTTCTCCAAAGTGTGACCATGCTCCCAAGTGTGACCATTCTCCAAAGTGTGACCATGCTCCCAAGTGTGACCATTTTCCCAAGTGTGACCATTCTCCAAAGTGTGACCTTTCTCCAAAGTGTGACCATGCTCCCAAGTGTGACCATTCTCCAAAGTGTGACCATGCTCCCAAGTGTGACCATTTTCCCAAGTGTGACCATTCTCCAAAGTGTGACCTTTCTCCAAAGTGTGACCATGCTCCCAAGTGTGACCATTCTCCAAAGTGTGACCTTTCTCCAAAGTGTGACCATGCTCCCAAGTGTGACCATTCTCCAAAGTGTGACCATTCTCCAAAGTGTGACCTTTCTCCAAAGTGTGACCTTTCTCCTGAGTGTGACCATGCTCCCAAGTGTGACCATTCTCCAAAGTGTGACCTTTCTCCAAAGTGTGACCATGCTCCCAAGTGTGACCATTCTCCAAAGTGTGACCATGCTCCCAAGTGTGACCATTTTCCCAAGTGTGACCATTCTCCAAAGTGTGACCTTTCTCCAAAGTGTGACCATGCTCCCAAGTGTGACCATTCTCCAAAGTGTGACCATGCTCCCAAGTGTGACCATTTTCCCAAGTGTGACCATTCTCCAAAGTGTGACCTTTCTCCAAAGTGTGACCATGCTCCCAAGTGTGACCATTCTCCAAAGTGTGACCTTTCTCCAAAGTGTGACCATGCTCCCAAGTGTGACCATTCTCCAAAGTGTGACCATTCTCCAAAGTGTGACCTTTCTCCAAAGTGTGACCATGCTCCCAAGTGTGACCATTCTCCAAAGTGTGACCATGCTCCCAAGTGTGACCATTCTCCAAAGTGTGACCTTTCTCCAAAGTGTGACCATGCTCCCAAGTGTGACCATGCTCCCAAGTGTGACCATTTTCCCAAGTGTGACCATGCTCCAAAGTGTGACCATGCTCCCAAGTGTGACCATTCTCCCAAGCGTGGCCATTCTCCCAAGCGTGGCCATTCTCCCAAGTGTGACCATTCTCCCAAGTGTGACCATTCTCCCAAGCGTGGCCATTCTCCCAAGGATGACCATTCTCCCAAGCGTGGCCATTCTCCAAAGTGTGACCATTCTCCCAAGTGTGACCATTCTCCCAAGGATGACCATTCTCCCAAGCGTGGCCATTCTCCAAAGTGTGACCATTCTCCCAAGTGTGACCCTGCTCCAAAGTGTGACCATTCTCCCAAGTGTGACCATTCTCCCAAGGATGACCATTCTCCCAAGCGTGGCCATTCTCCAAAGTGTGACCATTCTCCCAAGTGTGACCATTCTCCCAAGGATGACCATTCTCCCAAGCGTGGCCATTCTCCAAAGTGTGACCATTCTCCCTAGTGTGGCCATTCTCCAAAGTGTGACCATTCTCCCAAGTGTGACCATGCTCTCAGCAACAACAAAACATGCCCATAACTTACAAACCCCAACCTGTACATCTTTGGAAAGAAGCAGGAAACCAGAGCACAGAGAGGAAACCCATGCAGTCGTGGGAAGAACATACAAACTCTCTAGAATCAAATCCAGACTGGTGATCTCTGGCACTGAACGCAACTATGCTACTGTCCCGTCCATGGATAGATGAGGAAATCGTATCACCTGGGGAGGAACCCATGAGGTCACTGGGAGAAGCTGAAACCTCCACACAGAGAGCATTAGACATTTGGATTAAAGCTGAGTTGCTGGAGACGTGAGGCAGAAGTCCTATTAGCATCCACACTGTGACCATTCTTGCTATGAACTTAAGCTCTACACCATACAGGACAATGTAACATCTTGATGGGTACTTGTACCACCCAGTCATTCCCTCTTTCCATCAAGGTTGTGGTGTGAACTATAGTATCTGCAGCAGCTTTCCAAGACTTGTGTAATAATTACATAATGCATAAGGTATGGGAGCAAAATTAAGCCAGTCGACTCAGCTGTTCAATCATAGTTGACTTTTTTTCAACCCTATTCTCCTGCCTGCTCCCTTTTACCAGTCAAGAATATATCAGTCGCTGCCTAAACACCACTAATGGCCTGGTCTTCACAGTCCTCTTTGGCACCAAATTCCACAGATCCACCATCCTTTGGTTAAAGGAATTTTTCCTCATTTCAATTCTAAAGGGATATCCTTTATTTTGAGGTTCTGCCCTCAGATCCTAGGCTCTCTTACTAATGGAGACAGCTTTCCCATGTCCACTCTATCCAATCCTTTCATTCTTCACAAGAAAATCTGCAGATGCTGGAAATCCAGAGCAACACACACAAAATGCTGGAGGAACTCAGCAGGCCAGGCAGCACCTATGGAATAGAGTAAACAGTCAACATTTCAGGCTGAGACCCTTCATCAGGACTGGAAAAAAGATAAGAAGTCAGAGCAAGAATGTAGAGGGAGGATGTGAAATGATAGGTGATAGGTGAAACTGGGAGAATGGAAGGGGTGAAGTAAAGAGCTGGGAAGTTGATGGGTGGAAGAGATAAAGGACTGGCGAACTGGGAATCTGATGGGAGGGTCGAAGACCATGGAAGTAAAGGAAGGGGGTGAAGCAGCAGAGAGAAGTGATGGGCAGGTGAGCGGATAAAGTGAGAAAGGGAAATGGGAATGGGGAATGTTGAGGGGGCGGTCAATGACCACAAGTTTGAGAAACTGATGTTCATGCCATCAGGTTGGAGCTACCCAGATTGAATATAAGGTGTTGTTCCTCCAGACTGAGTGTGGCCTCATCATAGCAGTAGGGGAGGCACTGGTCTACATGTCACAATAGGAATTGGAAGTGGAATTGAAATGGGCGGCCACCGGGAAGGGTCTCGGCCCAAGACATTGACTGTTTACTCTTTTCCATAAATACCACCTGGCCTGCTGAGTTCCTTCGTCCAGCATTTTGCGTCCTTTCATTATTCAGTAGGTTTCAATGAGATACCCCCCATCCTTCTGAACTGCATTGAGTACAGACCTAGAGGCATCAAATATTCCTCATATGACAAGCCTTTTATACCCAGCATCATTTTTGTGAACCTTCTCTAGATCCTCTCCAAGGCTAGCACATTTATTTCTTAGATATGGAACCTGAAATTGCTCACTATTGTTTGATCAAAGTATTGTTTGATAAAAGTTTCAGCAATAGATCTTTGTTTTTTATATTCTAGTTATCTTGAAATGAGGATAACCATTGCATTTGATTTCCTTAATACTAATTCAACCTGCAACGTAAATTCCTCCCAAATACACAACCTCCACCACCAAGAAGATTTGGGACAGTCAGTGAATGAGGGTATCACTGCCAACATATCCCCTTCCGAGTTGCTCAGTCACATTAATTTGTCTCTAATTCTCATTATGTTTAACTTGTGGAACGTCCTTTCTCTAAACACTATGGGAACAACATCATCACATACACTGAGTGTTTCAAGAAGATGTTCACCACCACCTTCTCAAGGTCAGTCACGGGTAGACAGTAAATGCTCATCTTGCCAGTGACATATACAACACACCAGGTTTTAAAAGTTCACAATACCTGCCATTGAAACCAACTTTGAATATAGTTTGTGACATTAACAAGCTGACTATATTAAATAGATGAGGGATGATAGTGAAATGGTTTATTGTCATGTGTACTGAGATAAAGTGAAAGACATTTTTTATGTGCCGTCTAGGCAGATCATTCCATTTGTCAGTACATCAAGGTATTAAAAAGAAAACAGAATATAGAATATAATGTTGCAACTACAGAGGAAGTGTAGTGCAGGTAGATATATAAAGTTCAAAGGCCATAATGCCATCGACTGAGAGGTCAAGTGTTCATCTTTAGTTCATGACAAGTCAGCAGTATAGAATCTGTCCTTGAGCTTGGAGGTACACGCTTTCAAGATTTCAAAGTTCAAAGATTCAAAGCACATTTATTATCAGAGTATGTATGCAGTATACAACCCTGAGAATCATCTTCCCCACAGACAGACATGAAACAAAGAAAAACCATGGTCCCCTTTCAAAGAAAAACATCAAACCCCATGCAAAAAAAAAACAAATTGTACAAACAGTAACAAAAAAGAGCAAAAAAGCACGGAATATAAAATCAAAGGAGTCCAGGCATATTCAGTTCAGCTTATTTTCTGTAGGATGCCCCAATTCAAAATCACTCAAAATAGCGACAAAACAAGGGAGCGACCAGAAACTGAAACACCTCATAACATGAAGTACAGAGTCCAATTCACAAACTGTGACAATTAAACTTAAGCCCAAGACCCAGGACTCCAGCACCTTCCTTGAAGAGCATTGAGAGAGCGAAAGACCATCCGAATTCAGGAACCTTCCTCTGGACCTAGGGAGAGTGAGACCATCATACGCAGATACCTTCCTCTGGAACTAGGGAGAGTGAGACCATCATACGCAGATACCTTCCTCTGGAACTAGGGAGAGTGAGACCATCATACGCAGATACCTTCCTCTGGAGGCAGTGAGCAAGAGGCTGGTAGATAGTGATGGCACCCACTCACTTTCCGCACTCATCTCAATGATTTCAATTTCCTTCAGTGCTTTAATCGGCAAGATCAGTGAGAAATGGTGTCGAACGTAGTCTCCAGGCTTCTTGGCCTCGAAGATGCACACCTTCTGGAACACAAGCAGTTGCTCATCAGCCCAAAAACACACCACAAAAATGTAAGCCACAGGCTCCCAACAGTAGCAGAAACACATTTGAAAGAAAAATAAGATGTAAAAGAAGTAACACTCAAAAAATACTGGTGGAACACAGCAGGCCAGGCAGCATCTATAGGGAGAAGCACTGTCGACGTTTCGGGCCGAGACTCTTCAACAGGACTCCTGACAAAGGGTCTCGGCCCAAAACGTCGACAGTGCTTCTCCCTATAGATGCTGCCTGGCCTGCTGTGTTCCACCAGCATTTTTTTGTGTATTGCTTGAATTTCCAGCACCTGCAGATTTCCTCGTGTTTGCCATGTAAAAGAAGTAGTTTTGTGAACCATCCAGAGGATGTCACCCTTGGTTGCATTATTCACTGGCATTATCTCCTTCTGGATTTATATCTACTGCCCAATAGAAAAGGGGAGAAGAACGAGAGAATAACCAGCGTGAGAGAGGTTTTTGATAGTGTGGTGTCTCTCCTGAGGCATTAGATGTATAGTGGACTCAGGCCGAGCAGTTTCCATACCAAGCTATGATGCATCCAGATGGGATGCTTTCTGTGGTACATCTGTAGAAATATTTAAGTCTCATCAGGGATATGCCAAAGTTCCTTAACCTTCTGAGGAAGAAGCAGCAGTTCTGTGTTTCCATGGCTATTGCATCAGTGTGGCTGGACCAGGACACATTTTTGGCGATATTTACACCTAAGAACTTGAAGTTCCCAACCATCTCCACCTCAGAACACTCGATACAGGCAGTGCAGGGCATGTACTCCACCCCTGTTCCCGAAGACAACGACCAACTCTTTTGTTTTGAGGGAGAGTTTGTTGTCTTAACACCATCCCGCTTGGCTCTCTGTCTCCCTCCTGTACTCTGCATCCATCTTGGATGCAAGCAATCACAATGACCCGTGTCAATATCTCCAACACAGGGGAACACTTGGACAAAAAGAACATGAACTTTCTCCAACAGGACGTGGGCAATGACATCAAGGAGTTGACCAACACACAGAAGTCAGTGATTCAACAAAAAAAAAACACGTAAATCTCACTAAAGGAACAATTTACTGTATAAACATCACTATAAGGACACGGTGTACTCAATAAATCTTGCCATTAGGGCAAAGAGTACTGTGTAAATCTCAGTATCCAGGCTGTGTAACTGCTTAGACCCCACTATAAGATCAGTATGTTGGATTAATTCCACTACAGAGGAAGCTTATGTTGGGTAAATCACACTATGGGGACAGTGTTTAATGGATAAATCTCACCATGAAAACAGTAAAAGTAAATGGGACTAACTGAGGCAGACACCTTGGTTAGCATGAATGGTTGTGGCCAAATGACCTTTTATCTGTACTGTGACTTGATGAGTAGTGGTAAGGCATGGGTACATTGCATTCTAATAAATATTATACATATAATGAGAACATGTTTACAGGTTAAAACTCTAGCTGAGGACAGTGTATTTTGCAGCAAGTCTCATGACACATGCAGGCTGCAACGCATAATAACATTTTAGGGGCACTGTGTATGAGATAAGCTTTACTATGTGGGCAGTGTGTACTAGATACATCTCACTGTGGGGATAATTCTTAGTATAAGGACATTTCTAATGGTTAAACCTGAATATAAGAACATGCACTCGATAAATATCTGTAAAAAACTGTGTGCAGGATAAATCCTAATGGCTGTGTATACTGTTAAGTTTTACAATAAAGGTAATTTATACTGGAATAAAAATCTTGTAATAAGGACAGTTTGTCCATTTGAATTTCACTATAAACACCGTGTGTACCTGAAAAATAAGGCAGTGTTCTGAGCCTGTTCTCACTGGGGTATAGAAGAATAAATGTGCTGAGGGTGGATTTTATTGAAATTTGTTGAATATTGAACGGCCTCAATAGAGTGGATGTGAAAGGATGTTTCCTATAATGAGGGAGTCCAGCACCAGAGGACACAGCCTCAGAATACAAGGATGTCCCTTTAGAACAGAGATGAGGAGGAATTCTTTAGGCAGAGGCTAGTGAATGTGTGGATTTTCTTCAATCCTGATGAAGGGTCTTGGATGGAAATGTCGATGGTTTACTCTTTTCCATAGATGCTGCCTGGCCTGCTGAGTTCCCTGAACATTTTGTGTTCTTTGCAGTAGATCTGTGGAATCCATTGCCAGAGATGGCTGTGGAAGCAATGTCATTATGTTTATTTAAAGCAGAGGTTGTTAGGCTCTTGATTTGTAAGGACATCAAAGATTACGGGGTGAAGGCAGGAAAATAGGACTGAGAGAGATAATAAGTCAGCCATTACGGAATGGTGGAGCAAACTTGATAGGCTGAATATCTAATTCTGCTGCTATATCTTATACTCTTATCAGTGCATACTGAATACATCTGGGTATACAGTTAGTGCGTACCAAAAATACTTTGCTCAATGGTGGTGTATACAAAGTGAATCTCAACCTAATGCACAGTGCCCAGTGTATACATCTCATTATAAGGGTGCTGTTACAGATACACCTTGTATCATGGGTGGTGTGTATGGTATAAAGTCATGAATGGGACTGTGTTCTGGATAAATCTCACTATAGAGGCAGTGAGTACTGGATAATTGTTACTATGAGGTCAATGTGCACGAGATATATTTTACTCTAGGGGCAGAGAGTACAGGATTAATCTTGCTCTAGAGACTGTGTACTGGATAAATCTCATTCAGTGGACACTATGTACTAGATAATATTGCATACTGGATTCATCCCAATATAGTGACAGAGTACATGGGCTAAATCTCAGAATGACAAAAGTACATCCTCACAGAGAAATGTCTATAAATGTGCTGTGTACTGGATAAATCTCTCTATATTGGCAATTTGTATCTGATGAACTCAAGACAGGATTGGTGAGTCCTGGATAAATATCACTATAGGAGAGTGGATACAGTAGTTCTATACCATGATAGTTATATCCGTGCAAAATCCACACTATAGAAAGTCATAGTATAGCAAAACAAGCTATAATTACTTTTAAAACTGAGATTTAAACAGGTTTTCCCAATCTCAATTGCACTCTGGGCAATGCAGAGTACACCGTGCAAATATGTAATATTTAATGGAAAGTTGTCTTTAATTTATCCATGAGGTCATGACCAATTCACATTCTGAAATATGTGTTCTAGCAGAAACACGTGCATAAGATATATCACACTACTAGCATAGGGTGCACCAGATAAATAACACAATGAGGGCAGTCTGCACAGAACAGATCTTATGATGAGCATAGTTCGTACTGTGATAAGGCCTCATATGATAGATCTCATGATAAGGCCACAAGACGAGGAGAATTAGGCCATTTGGCCCATCATGTCTGCCACACTATTCCATCATGGCAGATTTATTACCCCTCTCAAACCCATTCTCCTGCCTTCTCCCCACAACCTGTGATGCCTTTACTAATCCACAACCTATTAACCTCTGTTTAAGTACAGTGGATTCCAGTTAATTAGGGCACATTGGAACTACTATATCTTGGGCCAATTAGCTAAAGGTTCATGGAAGTAGATAAAAAAGCATTTTAAAAAGGCAAACTACCATTTAATTGAATAACCAATTATGTTTTTAAATGAAAGACAGAACAAATTAGAAGACAACCAATATGACTACAGTGTACTAGTTCCTAATAGTTATCAACAGAGGAATTTATCCAGTGTCTGCTGCTGAGTTATTTTGATTGAATTGAGTGTAAATGTACAGAATCAGTGCTGATACCTAGTACAGATCATGGACTCCCTTCATACAATGCTTTTGATGATTGCATCCTCCAGATCTTCATTTTAATTGTGATGTTCAAGATGAATGATGATACCTTTAACTTCTTCATAGTTCTTAACTTGTTGAAGTAGTGAAATCATTTAATTTTCAATCTCTGCTTTTTCTGGCATCTTCAAGCCTGAATGTTTGAAAACAAAGTGAGCAAAACAGTTGCAAATTGCTTATTTCTCACCAACTATCTGTGACAAAAATCACTGCTTTTTGAACATAAACACACACAACTGAAGCTATTTAAAAACTGCTTACTCTGGGCACGGTGTAGTGTCTAATGGCCACATAAGTGCACGTGACTGACACTAATCTCCTGTGCCAATTAAGCACCACAGTGTTCCAAATAGATAAAGGAAATCCCAATTATTTTCTCAATTTGTTTTTGTTCTTCAAGAGTTGCTGCAAATAAGTGGCTACCCTAATTAATCCATGGCTCAATTATCTGGAATCCTCTGTATAGTCAACGACTTGGCATCCATAGCCATCTATGGTAATGAATTCCATGGAGTCATCTCTATTCTAAAGGGATGTCTTTGCATTCTGAGACTGTGCAACCTGGACCTGGACTTTCCCACTATTAAAAAACATCCTGTCCATACTCCCTCCTTCTTGGCCTTTCAATATTTGCTAGGTTTAAATGAGGTCCCCCCGCCCCCCCCCCGCCCACATTCTTCTAAACTGCAGTGAGTTAGAGCCTATGTGTACTGGAGAAATCTCACTTAGGGGGAAGTATATATCAGTATATTACTATAAGGAAGAAGTAAGTTTCACAATACGGGCAGTGTGTACTGGTTGCCGTGGAAGTGTAGCAGTTACTGTGACGCTGTTACATTCCAGGGCATTCAGCAGTTCAGAGTTCAGTTCTAGTGCTGCCTGTATGTTCTCCCTGTGAATGGCCTGGGTTTTCTCTGGGTGCTCCGAAGTCTAAACAGTCCAAAGATGTACCCGTTAGTAGGTTAACTGGTCATTGTATATTGTCCTGTGATTTGGCTCGGGTTAAATCAAGGGCTGGAGGGCATTGTGCCTTGTTGGCAGGAAGGGCCTGTTCCACTCCATGTTCTAAAATAAAATCTCTCTACTACAGTGCGCACTGAATAAATCACACTCTAACACTGCTTGAAACCCCTGTCTAAAGGGGCAGGTTTATAGGATAAATATCCCTACAGGGTGAATATGTATTGGATAAATCCCACTATCAGCGCAGTGTTTGATCGATACATATCAATATAGAGGCACTGTATGGTGTTAAATCTCATTATAGAGACAGTGGATACAGGATAAACCTCATTAGAAAGACAATGTTGCTGAATAAATCACACAATAGGGGAAATGTGTGTACAATAAATCACATCACAACTGCAGAATGTATTGGATAAATTTCACTATAAGTAAAATGCACAATATACTGGAACAATCCCACTCTGGGGGCAGTGTCTATTGAATCAATCTCAGTTTCTTTGGTTGTATCTTCTTATAGAAGCTGTATACATTGAATAGATGTCTCAGCAAAAATTCCTAGTGAAATTATCTTACTGTGAGCACAGAACATACAGGATAAAACTTCTTTAAAGAGTCAGTGTGTACTTGATAGAACTCATTAGGGGCTCACAGGATAGGGTACTGCCTTACAGTTTCATCAACCTGGATTCAATCCTGACCTCCAGTGCTGTCTGACATATTTCTCCAAAGGGAATTGCGGACTAGATACGTCTCCCCTCAGGGATGACATGTATACAGTAATTTTCACTCTAGGGGCAGTGTGTACTGGACATACATCCCCACGGGGCAGCATGCACAATGCATTTCGTCACTGGGATTTGTGTGCCGGATTGTATTTCCCCAACGGAGCAATGTGTACTGGAAGCAGTTTCCCACAGGGGAAGTGTGCACGGGATGCAATTTTCCATTGTGCAGTGTGCACTAGATGCATTTTCCCATTGGGATAATGATCACTGGATGCATATCCCTGCTGGGCAGTGTGCACTGAATACATTTTGCCACAGAGTAAGTGTGCATGGGATGTATTTCCTTGCTGGGCAGTGTGGACTGGATATATTTTGCTACAGCGGCAATATGTACTGTCTGCATTTCTCCACTGGAGCAGTGTGTGCTGGATGTATTTTTGCACAGGCTAGTGTGTAATGGATTCATTTCCCCACTGGACAGTGTGCACTTGATGCATTTTGCCATTATCAAACCTGCATCTGGCCCTCCACACCATGTAGCTATCAAAACTTCTCTTAAGTGTTGCAGTTGAATGTGTATTCACCACTTCCACCGGCAGCTCATTGACACTCACACCACCTCCTGAATGAAGAAGTTTCCCTTATAAGTATTTCACTTTTCACCCTAAACCTATAACCTCTAGTCCTTGTCCTGCATGTCCTGAGGGGAAAAATCTTCCAAGCATTCACTCTATCTCTACCCCCATAATTTTGTATACCTCTATGAAAGCTCTCCTCACTCTTCTATGTGTTATGCGCTGTAAGGGTTCACTGCTATGTAATTTTTTTTGTAATGTTCACTGCTGAAGCAATGGTTTCTCTGTAGCAGCAATGTTTGGGTTATGGCTGAGATAACCGGACTGTTGATGCATGTTAGCCAATCAGGATTTTGTTGCCCTGTCTTGTGATTCTGGAAGCAGTTGTTTTCGTGGGCTTTTGAGAGAGGGAAAGAGAGAGATGAAGAGAGAAGATGTGAATGGAAAAATTTGGTAGACCACCGGACGGGGTGGACTCAGAACGGGGGTCCGAAGGTCAGCAACGCTTGGAGGAGATCGATGGTGGAAGAAGAACTACTGAACTGCGTGAGCTCCAACTTTGTGTGCACAGACTGTTTAATAAGATTTGGGCCCTTTTTCTTTTATATTTTGTTTAACTACTACCATATTGTCAAAGTAAGAGTTATAAAGCTTAATCATTTAATCACATGTTGTGTACTGTTTGTTATTTCGGGTACCGATTTGTAAAAGGGGAGATATCATGCAGCATTTCTTATGTTTGGCCGGGCAGGGGGCCATCAACCCCTCTATTAAGCCACTAGGCGAAGCGAGTGTTACAATTGTGGAGGCTACATTCAGGATTGATTCCGTTGGATGCTGTGTGATTACCCTGAGAAATGAGCCAGTGGGGCAGATATTTGTACTCTGGATGAATTGTTAATTCCACTGGTAAGTACTGTTAAAGTTGTGATTGTGGGTGGAGGTTTGATAAAATGGCGGGCGCAGCTCTCGTTTTAATGCAGACCAGCGCTGAGGTAGCTGGGGGCGGAGATTTCAAAGACAGGGTTCTATCATTTCTGAGGAGTGAGGGGAAAGAGTGGTCTGATTTGGAATGCCTAATTAGTCCACGAACCCCCGGTGAAGAGTGAGAATTCTGAGGTAGTATCTGCCCTTACTTCTTTGGGATTCAAAGTCCCAGCTATGGCAGGCTCCACCTATTCTCTGGAATAATGCCCACCCCTAAAGGGGGAAGAGGAGTATAAGACATGGGTGGAGTGGACCTCTCAGTTGTCAGATGAGTGGCAGTGCTCTGATGATGTAACGTGACAGAGATTTGTTTAAAGTTTGAATGCACTGATGTTGTGAGAGATGTCAGGTTGAAATATCCCGTAGCACCAGCTGTCAATTACATGCAAGCATTACACAATGCTTTTGGCCTTACGGGAAGCCCAGTAGAGCTCATGGTGGGGTTTCAAAACATGCATCAGGAGAAGGGGGAGAAGCTTTCTGCTTTTATTTTTTGGCTAGAGAGGCAGCTAAATTGAAGGAGAGTGAGCCCCCAGGGTCCTCAGCAGGGAGAGTGATTGGGAAAACTTAGAGGGGACCCAGTGAGGGAACGGCCTGGTGTCTCTGGGGGAACACGTCCCAGCAATGTACCAAGGAACTCCCGAAAGCAAAGGGCCCAATTCCTGAAGGCTTAGTGGGTCCATGCTCCAGTGTGTCGCTACGAGGAGAGGTTATTTCCTCTAAAGCTATACTTGACACCAGGTCGCAGGTCACGTTACTGTACCATTCTTTTTACAACCAGTATCTGAAACATTTACCATTGACACCATTCAGGGCACTGGAGATTCGGGGACTCAGTGCTGGTGATTATCCATACAATGGTTATTTCGCAGTGAAACTGGAGTTCTCGGAGGCCGATGTGGGAGTGTCTGAGGTCCTTGATACATTAGTGCTGGTTTGTCCAGACCCTGTTGAGAAGGGTGGCATTTCAATTCCGGTGGGGACCAACACCCCTCTTGTGAGGAGGCTCATGGGGGCCTGCAAGGAGAAGGAGGGTGAGAGCTTTCTGGGAACATTGTCCGTGCACCCAGTGTTTCAAGCTGCTTTTGAGGAAGTGCGTGGCAGTAGTGGGCTGGATACCGAATTTAGACAAGGGACTGTGTAGTTCACCCAGTCGAAGCCAATGGTGATACAGCCCGGGGAAGTAGCAAGAGTGATGGGGACCCCCAAATTTCCTGGAGTGCCTGAGTGCCTTAGTGGAAGCTCCGGAGGACATGAGGGGGCGTCGGGATTTCCTGCTGGGATACTGGTGAGGCCCGAATTGCAGAAGCCCTTGGTTGTAGAGGCGAGCAGGATGGCAGTGATCGTCAGGAACATTACGAAGAGGGAAGTCACCTTCAAGCGGGGGATGCCCCTGGTGCATTTGTTCCCGGTGACGGTAATGGCTAATGCCCCTGTGAGACACGCTGGGGAGAAACTATTGGAAAAGGGGGGAAGTTGACTGCTGAGTCATTCAACTTCGGGGATTCCCTGGTGCTGCCGGGTTGGAAAAGGAGGCTGGTAGAGAAGATGTTGAAGCTGGAAGGTGTCTTTTCCATTGATATGGGTTGCTCCAAGAGAACTCTTCACACTATCTGGGTGACCGAGGACGCCACGTTTAGAGAGAGGTCGCGGCGACTGGCCCCTGCAGACGTGGAAGACGTGCAGCAGCATTTGTGTAAGTTGAAGGAAGCTGGGATCCTCATTGAGTCCCGAAGCCCCTATGCTTGCCCAATAGTAGTGGCCCGGAAGAAGAACGGGAAGGTACGAAGGTACGCATGTGTGTGGACTGTTGGACTTTGAACAGGCGCACCGTCCCTGACCAGTATACAGTCCCGAGGGTCGAGATGCACTGGCCTGTCTGAGTGGGGCGAAATGGTTTAGTGTGCTGGACTTGAGGAGTGGATATTACCAGATCCCGTTGAGTGAGGCCGACAAAGAGAAGACGGCATTTATATATCCTCTGGGATTCTTCCAGTTTGAAAGCACCTGCAACCTTCCAGCAGGTCATGGAGAAGACGGTGGGGTATATGAACCTGCTTGAGGTGTTGGTGTATCTGGATCCACCTTGGAAGAACATGAAGGTGCTCGGCCGCCTGAAAGCTGAAGCTTTAAAACTTTCCCAGGACAAGTGCCAGTTCTGCAAGACGTCTGTTAGCTACATCGGGCACCTAATCTCACGGAATGGAGTAGCTACTGACCCGGCTAAGATAAAGATGGTGACTGCTTGTCCAAGGCCCCAGACTGTGAGCACTCTGTGCTCGTTCCTTGGGTTTTGTGGTTATTATCAGAGATTTGTGAAGGGCTATGCCAAAGTGAGTCACCCCTTGAATCAGCTTCTGTGTGGTTGCCCTCCCTTGGGGAAGAAAGGGAGGGGGAGAAAAGGACAGGAAGGTGGAGAATATCTAAACCCGTCGGAGCCCTTTGGACAGATGTGGAATGTAAAACGTGAGGAGACTTTTCAATCGCTGAAGGAGCTGCTGAACCAGCTGCCGGTGCTGGCTTTTGCGGACCCCTGATTACCATATGTATTGCACACAGATGCCTGCCAAGAAGGTTTGGGGGCATTCTGTATCAGGATCAGGGCACCGGGTTGAGGCCTGTGGCGTTTGTCAGCCGGAGTTTGTCGCCCTCTGAGAGAAACTATCCCACGCACAAGTTGGAATTCCTGGCGTTGAATTGGGTGGTGGTGGATAAGCAGAGTGACTATCTCTACGGGGCCACGTTTGAGGTGAGGATGGACAACAACCCCCTAACTTATATCCTGACCTCGGCGAAACTGGATGCCACAGGCCATTGGTGATTGGCAGCATTGTCCGCCTATGATTTCAGCCTGAAGTACCGGCCAGGGAGCCGGAACATTGATACGGATGCTTTGTCCCGATGGGCGCATGAGGGACAGGACAGGGACGAGGAATGGGAGAGTGTTCCTGTCCCTGGGATGAAAGCCATGTGTCAGTTTGCCATCACCATGAAGGCCGAGGACAAGGAGAGGCCGGATCAAGCAGTGGATCAATTGGGGGCTTCTGATCATGCCATTCCCCAAGTTTCCTGTAACCTGACTGCTCTGAAGACAGATCAGCTGCTGGAATTGAGTTCTGGGGAAGTGGCAGGTGCTCAGTGTGATGATCCGGGCAATGGCACTATTTGGTCTGCCGTTGAAAAGGGAGACGTGGCTCAGGCAGAGAAGACAAAACACACTTTGGTGCCTCCATTACTGAAAGAATGGCCTCAGTTGGAGCTGAGGAACCAGATCTTATACCGGGTCACATCATCCCCGGTCTGACGTCGACATTGCCAGCTGGTTCTGCCGGAGAAGTATCGGAGGATCGAGTTGAAGTCACTTCATGATGATTCTGGACATTTGGGGGTGGATAAGACCTATGGATTGCTCAGAGACCGGTTTTACTGGCCCCGAATGAAGTTGGAGGTTGACGAATACTGCAAGTTGTGCATTCGCTGCATACGGTGGAAAATACTGCCTATATGTGCAGCTCCTTTGTCCCACTTGCAGAGTGCAGGCCCCTGGACCTGGTGTGTATGGATTTCCTGTCAATGGAACCTGATGCCAGCAACACGGCGAATGTCTTAGTCATCATGGACCACTAACCAGATATGCTCAGGCTTTTCCTCCCAAGGACCAGAGGGTGACTACGGTGGCGAAAGTGTTATGGGAGAAGTATTTTGTTTATTGTGGCCTTCCCAGGAGGATGCATAGTGACCAGGGATGGGACTTTGAGAGCATGCTTGGAGTTGAGAAGTCGAGGACCATGCCCTATCACCCGCAGGGTGATCCCCAGCCTGAGAGGTTTAATCGGACCTTGCTAGACATGCTCGGGACCCTGGAGATCAGCAAGAAGAGCAGGTAAACTCAACATATTTGTGCACAAAATGAAGCTACTGGGTACTCACCTTATTATCTGATGTTTGGGTGCGAGGCGAGGTTGCCCATTGACCTTTGTTTTGGGACTGACAAGGGTGATTTACCACTGAAGCCCTATCTGAATTATGTGTCTGATATGAGAAGAGAGCTGAAGAGGACTTATGAATTGGCTGGGTCATGGCTGCCAAGTAGAATCGAAGAAATAAGAGGAGGTATGATCAGAAAGTGAGGTACTCCCAACTCCTGTCGGGAGACCGAGTCGTCATCAGGAATTTGGGGCTACCTGGAAAGCACAAGTTGGCTGACCGCTGGGTGGCCACACCCTATGTGGTGGAGAGTCAGATGCCAAACCTACCAGTTTTCCGGGTGAAACCAGAGGAGGGGAATGGGCCTGTCAATATTCTCCATCGGAACCACCTGTTGCCCTTGGACAAGAGGTGCAGGTAGACCCAGAGCCCGACTTGGAGCCTGAACCTAGTAGGAGGACTCTGCGGAAATATGGGGTGACTGCAGGGCCCACAGCGGGAGAGGCTGGGCCCGCCCTGCCCATGAGAGGGATACTGATTCAGGGGATGATGATCTGGATGTGTGGTACATGCTGCCTTTCGCTAACTCTCCCTTGATTGAGGAAGAGACCCCTGGCCTTTCTCCCACTGAGTCAGGAGAGATGGAGGGGGCTATCTGTGGGCAGCCTGGGTTACAGCAGGACCCTGAAGGGGAGGAAGCAGCACCTGGACATGGGACAGAGGGCTTCGAGTTGCAGGGGGCCATGAGTGATAGATCAAGGGAGGACTCGACAAGGCTTTACAATTCAACCGCCAGGACTTAAGAACTTTTTAAAAGCTATTATTAATGCTTTTTGAGATAGTGATTTAGATGCATATCATATTTTTTACTGAGTTAAGTATTGTATGTTATTAGTTTTGCTACAACAAGTGTTTGGGACATTGGAAAAAAAGTTGAATTTCCCCATGGGGATGAATAAAGTATCTATCTATCTATCTGAGTCTGAAGAGTTAGGTGAGGAGGTACGGAGGTCTCAGAGAATTAGGAGACCACCAGATAGGTCGGCCTATGTAGCACCTGGGGAACAGGGTGTGATCACTACTGTTTTGGGGAGCTATGTCACTGTCTTTTACACCTGGATTGGGCTTTGTGTTTTGTAGGAAGAGTTGGCAAATTATCTCAATGTCATGAGGACATGACTAAATTTGGTGGGGGGAGAGTGTAACACACTGTAAGGGTTCACTGCTATGTAATGGTTTTTTGTAATGTTCACTGCTGAAGTAATGGTTTCTCTGTAGCAGCAATGTTTGGGTTATGGCCAAGATAACAGGACTGTTGATGCATGTTAGCCAATCAGGATTTTGTTGCCCTGTCTTGTGATTCTGAAAGCAGTTGTTTTCATGGGCTTTTGAGAGAGGGAGAGAGAGAGATGAAGAGAGAAGATGTGAATGGAAAAATTTGGTAGACCACCGGACGGGGTGGACTCAGAACGGGGGTCCGAAGGTCAGCAACACTTGGAGGAGATTTCTTATGTTTGGCTGGGCAGGGGGTTATCACCCCCTCTATTAAGCCACTAGGCAAAGCGAGTGTTACATATGTTTCAGGGAATAAACTCCTAATATATTCAACTTTTTCTTACATCTCAGTTTCTCAAATCCCGGTAACATCCTTGGAAAATTTCTCTGTATTCTTTCGAGCTTCTTGATATCCTTTTTGTAGGTGGGTGAGCAGACACAGAAAAATGAAGCAAATTTAAATTAAATGGACCTTTAAATCTTTGAAAGTAGGAGAGAGAGAGAGAGAGAGAGAGAGAGTAGAAAGATGTTTGAAATGATTAAATTCGGCATTGAGCCTAATGGCAGTAATAGAACTGAACAAGGAATTTGTTTATTGAGATACAGCACACAATAGGCCCTGGCAGTCCTTTGAGCCATGCTGCCCAGCTACCAACTGATTTAATCCTAGCCAAATCACAAGACAATTTATAATGTCCAATTAACCTACCAACTGGGTCAACTTTGGACTGTGGGAAGAAACCGGAGCACCTGGAGGAAACCCATATGGTCACGGGAAGAACGTACAAACTCCTTACAGACAGCGGTGAGAATTGAACCCTAGGTTGCTGGTATTTTAAAGCATTGTGCTAACCACCGCTGGTGTAGTTGATCAGACTATCAATGGGCATCATTGGAGTTTTGGGTTGAGAACATCTGTAATATTTTGATCATTATTGAGAAAGATGTTCTGGTTAAATCTCCTCAAGAGTGCAGTGTTTTCACACTATTACTGGAAAGGTATATCCTGGTAAATTTCTCTGTAAGGATAGCACGTTCCTTGTAAGAGTCCTGGTTGGGTAAGATATAATGATCAACCTTAGACGCACCACATTTACTAGATAAATCCCACCATCTGTGCAGGAAGTGATTTCTGATGCATCTGGTTTTTGGGGTAACAATGGAAGATGGTTGAAGAACTCAGTGGAAGGAGTGAGGAGAGAAACCAGTGTCATTCTAGATTCAGGAACATTAGCAATCGCAGTGAGAGGTAAGTGTTCACTGCTTCACTGCTTGTATTATTATAACAGTGTTCGTAACATTATAACGTCTTGTATAGACACACACCTCACACTTTATGTCAACCTGTCAATCTTCAGGCCATGCCAATCAGAGACTTGTGCTAATAATATTTTATAACTGCATGTGCTGGCTCTTAACTTCAGTGCCTATATAATGTATTCACCCTTCTTGGAAGTTTTCCTGTTTTATTGCTTTACAACATGAATCACAGTGGATTTAATTTGCCCTTTTTGACACTGATCAACAATGTCAAATTGAACACTGGACAACACAAACACCTACGTCAGGATGCTATTCATCGCCTATAGCTCAGCATTTAATGCCTTCATTCCCACTATCCTGATTGAGAAATTACAGAACCTGGGCCTCTGTACCTCCATTTGTAATTGGATCCTCAACTTCCTAACTGGAAGACTGAAATCTATGCAAATTGGTGATAACATCTCCTTGCTGACGATCAACACTGGTGCTCTTCAGGGGTATGTGCCCAGCCCACTGTTCTACTCTCCCTATACCCATGACTGTGTGACAAGGCATAGCTCAAATACCATCTGTAAATTTGCTGATGATACAGCCATTGTTGGTAGAATCTTAGATGGTGATGAGAGGGCGTACAAGAGCGAGATATGCCAACTAGTGGAGTGGTATTGCAGAAACAACCTGGCACTCAATGTCAGTAAGACGAAAGAGCTGATTGTGGACTTCAGGAAGGGTAAGACCTTTATCTTACCAATCCTTATAGAGGGATCAGAAGTGGAGAGAGTGAGCAGTTTCAAGTTCCTAGGTGTCAAGATCTCAGAGGACCAACATAGCGATGCAGTTATAAAGAAAGCAAGACAGCGACTATACTTCATTAGAAGTTTCAAGAGATTTGGTATGTCAACAAATACACTCAAAGACTTCTATAGATGTACCGTGGAGAGCATTCTGACAGGTTGCATCACTGTCTGGTATGTGGGGGGGGGGGGGGGGGGCTAATGCATAGGACTGAAAGAAGCTGCAGAGGGTTGTAAATTTAGTTGGCTCCTTCTTGGGTACTAGCCTACAAAGTACCCAGGACATCTTCAAGGAGCAGTGTCTCAGAAAGCTAGCATCCATTATTAAGGACCTCCAACACCCAGGGCACTTTTCTCACTGTTACCATCAGGTGGGTGATACAGAGGCTTGAAGGCATACACTCAGCGATTCAGTAACAGCTTCTTCCCTTCTGCCATCTGATTACCAAATGGATATTGAACCCTCGAACACTATCTCACTTTTTTAAGATATATTATTCCTGTTTTTTGCTTGATTTTTAATTTATTCTATATATATACTGTTATGGATTTATTTATTTATTTATTCATTATTAGTTTTTAAATTTCTATATTATGTATTGCATTGAACTGCTGCTGCTGTTAACAAATTTCACAACACATGCCGGTGATAATAAACTTGATCTAATTCTGATTCTGATTCTCAAAACAGATTCCTACAAAGTGATCTAAATTAATTACAAATACAAAACCCAAGATAATTGATTGCATAAGTATTCATCCCCTTCAAGTCAGTATTTACGGGATGCACCTTTAGCAGCGATTATAGCTTTGAGTCTGTGTGGATATGTTTCTATCAGCTTTGCACATCTACACACTGCAATTTTCCCCATTCTTCTTTGCAAAACTGTTCAAACTTTGTCAGAATGGGGATTGTGAATAAACAGCCCTTTTCAAGTCCAGCACAAATTCTCAATTGGACTCTGACTTGGTCACTCCAGGACATTAACTTTGTTGTTTTTAAGCCACTCCTGTGTAGCTTTGGCTTTATTCTTGGGGTCATTGTTTTGCTGGAAAATAAATCTTCTCCCATGTCACAGTTCTTTTGCAGACTGCATCAGGTTTACCTCCAGGATTTCCCTATATTTTGCTGCGTTCAGCTTGCCATCTACCTTCACAAGTCTTCCAGGGTCGCTGCAATGAAGTATCCCCACAGCATGATTCAGCCACCAGCATGCTTCACGGTAGGGATGGCGTGTTTTTGATGATGCGCAGTGTTTATTCAGATGGCCAAAATGCTCATCTTTGGTTTCTCAAACCATAGAATCTTCATCCAGCTGAATTCAGAGTCTCCCACATACTTCTGGCAAACTCTAGCCAAGATTTCATGTGAGTTTTATCAACAGTGGATTTCTCTTTGCCAGTCTCCCATAAAGATGCAACTGGTGAATCACCTGGGCAACAGTTGTATGTGCAGTCTCTCCCATCTGAAGCTTGTAACTCCTCCAGAGTTGTAGTAGGTCTTTTGGTGGCCTCCCTCACCAGTTCCTTCTTGTGTGGTTGTTCAGTTTTTGAGGATGGCTTGCTCTGAACAGATATACAGCTGTACCATATTCTTTCCATTTCTTGATGATTGACTGAACTGTACTCCAAGGGATATTCAGTGACTTGGAAATCTTCCATCTCCTGACTTGTGCTTTTCAACAACCTTTTTATGGAGTTGCTTGGAGTGTTCTTTTGTTTTCATGGCATAGATTTTGCCAGGATACTGTCTCACCAGCAGTTGGACCTTCCAGACACAGGTGTATTTTTACTACAATCAATTGAAACACCTTGACTGCACACAGTAATCTCGATTTAACTAATTATGTGCCTTCTAAAACCAATTGTGCCCAGTGATGACTTGGTATGTCATATTAAAGGGGTTGAATACTTATACAATCAATTATTTTGCGTTTTATATTTGTAATTATTTTAGATCACTTTGTAGAGATCTGTTTTCACTTTGACACAAACTAGTCTTTTTCTGTTGATCAGTGTCAAAAAAGGCAAATTAAATCCACTGTGGTTCAATGTGTAAAATAATAAAACGTGAAAACTTTTAAAGGGAGTGAATACTTTTGGGAGGTATTGTATATGTGCAGTGTTTGACTATATGTACTGTGTTTTGCATCTTGGCCCCAGAGGAATGATGTTTCATTTGGCTGTATTTGTGTATATGGTTGAATGACAGTAAATTTAAACTTGAGATGATCTCCACTTTCCATGCTTCCATTGCACAGGTGTGGAAATCCATAATGTTCTGCATGTGAGCCACCAACAGAATCCTACCCCTTACATGACACAGGATATAACTTGCCTTGGAGACAGTATGTTGAAAATTCACTCGACTCTCTACTAATAGAAAGCATAAGAAAATATTTTGTAACTTGCATCTTCCAAGGGATAGTTAGAAAAATGAGCAGTATCATATCTTTGAACATGAGAATAGACAGTTTCCTTTCATCAGGAAACACAAGACTTTTTCAAAACATTTATTAATTTTGATGAATGATTCTTTTAAAGCATTACAGCCTCAGAATGTAAGGATGACTGTTTAGAACAGAGAAGATGAGGAAATTCTTGAGCCAGAAGGTAGTGAATCTGTGGAATTCAGTGCCACGGACAGCTGTGGAGGCCAAGTCATTGGGTATATTTAAAGTGGTGGTTGATTGGATCCTGTCAAAAGTTATGGAGAGAAGGCAGAAGAACAGGGTTGTGACTGATAATATATCAGCCAAGCAAACACAATGGGCTGCATGGCCCAGTTCTGCTCCTGTGTTTTAAAGTCTTATAATCTGGTTGCTTACTAGGCAGCATTCATTGACAATCTGTAATTATTCTGCAGAGTGGTGATTAACCATATAACCATATAACAATTACAGCATGGAAACAGGCCATCTCAGCCCTTCTAGTCCAAGCCAAACACGTACTCTCACCTAATCCCACTGACCCACACTTTGCCCATAACTTTCCATTCCTTTCCTGTCCATATACCTATCCAATTTTTCTTTAAATGACAATACCGAACCTGCTTCTAGCACTTCTACTGGAAGCTCATTCCACACAGCTACCACTCTCTGAGTAAAGAAATTCCCCCTCATGTTACCCTTAAACTTTTGCTCCCTGTCTCAACTCATGTTCTCGTGTTTGAATCTCCCCTACTCTCAATGGAAAAAGCCTATCCATGTCAATTCTATCTATCCCCCTCATAATTTTAAATGCCTCTATCAAGTCCCCCCTCAACCTTCTATGCTCCAAAGAATAAAGACCTAACTTGTTCAGTCTTTCCCTGTAACTTAGGTGCTGAAACCCAGGTGACATTCTAGTAAATCTTCTCTGTACTCTCTCTATTTTGTTGACATCTTTCCTATAATTCGGTGACCAGAACTGTACACAATACTCCAAATTTGGCCTTGCCAATACCTTGTACAATTTTAACATTACATCCCAACTCTTATACTCAATGCTCTGATTTATAAAGGCCAACATACCAAAAGCTTTCTTCACCACCCTATCCACAATGAGATTCCACCTTCAGGGAACTATGTACCATTATTCCTAGATCACGCTGTTGTACTGCATTCTTCAATGCCCTACCATTTACCATGTATGTCCTATTTGGATTATTCCTACCAAAATGTAGCACCTCACACTTATCAGCATTAAACTCCATCTGCCATCGCTCAGCCCACTCTTCTAACTGGCCTAAATCTCTCTGTAAACTTTGAAAACCTACTTCATTATTCACAATGCCACCTACCTTAGAATCATCTGCATACTTATTTGCAGATTTGCATCTACATACTTATACAAACAATGCATACTGCATTGTTAGGTTATTTACCAGTTAATCACCTTGATGTGGTTGGTAAGTTATTTGCCGTAGGTGAGTAGGTAAACAGTAGATTGTGAAGGAAGTTGATGGGCGAATAGTTTACAGTGAAAATTAGTGGGAAGTGGTTTTGTTCTGAAAGTTGGCATAGACTTGGTGGAGCAGCTGCCATCTGTGTCATAGGAGTCTACTGGCATTGATAACACTCCGTAAAGATTCATAGAAGATAGAGTCACCCAAGGTCAGACCAGGTAGGGAGGCAGATTTTCTTTCCTCAAGAATATCAGATGGATTTTAAACAGAAGCTATTGAACCATAGACCATAAGACATAGGGACAAAATTAGGATACTTTGCTCTGCCATTCATTCATGGTTAATTTATTGTCCCTCTGAACCCCATTCTCCTGTCTTCTCCCCATAACCTTTGACACCCTGACTAATAAAGAACCTATCAACCTCCACTTTAAATATACAAAATAACTTGGTCACCACAGTTGTCTATGCAATAGATTCCACAGGTGTACCACCCTCTGGCTAAGGAAATTCCTCCTCATCACTGAGATAAAGGGGAGTCCTTGTATTGTGAGGCTGTGCCCTCTAGTCCTGGACTCTCCCACTATTGGATACATTCTCTTCACATCCACTCTATCTTTGCCTTTCAGTATACAGTATGTTTCAATAAGATTTTGCCTCATTCTTCTAAACTCCAGAGCCATCAAATGTTTCTTATATGTTAAGCCTTTCATTCCCGGGTTCATTCTTGTGAACCTCTTCGGACCCTCTCCAATGCCATCTCATCCTTTCTTAGATACAGGGCCCAAAAGTGCTGTCAGTACTCCAAACATGGTAATGTACTAACTCTGACAGAGAATTCATCATTGGACAGAAAGTATAGAACAGCAACAAACAGCTTATCTGGCTGTGAGTACTTGGGTATGATGGAGATTTGTGTTTGGACCCACCTATTCACAATCCATTCTCAAGGATTTGGGTAAGGAAACCAAACATCATACTCCCCGATCTGCTGGGTGGATTGTGAGAATTGAAGAGATATAACAGAGTTTGAAGGGAATGTGGGGAAGGTTGAGAAAATGGAATAGTATGTCAAAAAATATAAGTTAATCACGTTTAACATAGAAGATAGAACATGGAAAAGATGAAAAGGTTAGCTCTTATTTGTCCCACGTCTACTGAAACATTGAAACAGAGTGAAATGTGTCATTTGCGTCAGTGCCCAACACAGTCCAATAATGTGCTGGGGATGGCCCACATGTGTTTCCAGGCTTCAGGTGCCAACATTGTATGACCACAACTTACTAACCCTAACACGTCTTTTGGAACGTGGAAGGAAACCCATGTGTTCATGGATAGAACATACTAAATCCTTACAGACAGCAGAGGAAATTGAAGGCCAACAGATACACACAATGGGTGTTTCAGCCCACTATGTTATGCTAACCAATATAAACATATTCCTGAATCAGGCTCTCCTGTTCCACACAACCCAGAACCCTTCATGTTGCTTACATCAATTAGCCTATCCTTTAAATATCCATTATATCGGCCTCTTCCACGACCTCAACAGTGTGTTCCCGGCATCCACCACTTTCTGTATTAAAAAAACCTACTGTTTTCAGACCCCTCTATATCTTCCTTTAACCACCTTAAAATTATGCCCCCAGTATTAGCCATTTCCACCCCGGAAAAATGTCTCTGGGTAGCTACCCGCTTATTATTTGAGACACCTCTGTCAGTCACTTCTCATCCTCCTTCACTCCATGAAGAAAAGCCCAAGCTTGTTCAACCTTTCCTCATGACATGCTCTCTAAGCCAGGCAGCATCTGGTAAACCTCTTCTGCATCCTCTCTAAAGCTTCCATATCCTTCCTATAATGAGGTGACCAGAACTGAACTCAATACACCAACCAGAAACATGAGAAAATCTGCAGATGCTAGAACTCCAAAGTAAAACACAAAATGCTGGAGGAACTCAGCAGCATCAATAGAAAAGAGTAAACTGTCGACATTTCAGGCCCAGGTCCTTCATCAGGACCCTTTATCTGGCCTCACAAGAGTTTTATTGAGCCGCAACATTACCTCATGGCTCTTGAAATAAATCCCTGACCAATGAAAGCCGACACACCATACAACTTCCTAACCACCCTATCAAATCGCACAGCAACTTTGAGCATCTATGGACTTGGAATCCAATTGATGCACATTGTGATATTTTCATATTTTTCCATATTCAAATCATATATTCATACAGTACAGAAACAGGCCTTATGGCTTAACTCATCCAGGTCAACCATGGTGCCTGGCTGTGCTAGTCCCATCTGCCTGCACGTGGCTCACTTAGTTCTATCAATGAGTCTGTCCAAATACCTGTTATTCATCGTACAGAACCTTTGATGTGCATCAACTTGTCCTGTAATGCAGAGTCGATTGTGAACTCTAATGATCTACAAGCAATTGGACACGGGGTGTAGCTGGATTAGTGGCAGCTCTTAACTGGAATAGGTTTACTATTGTCACATGTGCTGAGATACAGTGAAGAGCTTGATGTGCATACAGATTAGATCATTACACAGTGCACTGAGCAGGAACACAGTACAGCGATAACAATGGAGAATGAAATGTAAAAGCTACAGAGAAGGAGTAGTGGAGGTAAACAATGAGGTGCAAGACCTGTAGCTTGCCAGCTTAAAGGTCCAATTTAACATACTAAGAAACTAGATAATAGTTTTATAAAAGTTGTCCTTGAGCCTGGTACTATGTGTTTTCAGGCACTTTAAAAATGTTCTACGTGATGGAAGAAGGGAGAAAAGAGAATGTCCAGAGTTGATGGGTTCTTTGATTATACTTTACTGATATACCACATATTGACAAAATCCATGAAGCAGAGGCTGGTTTCCATGATGTACTGAGCTGTGTCCACAACTCTGTAGTTTCTGGCAGTCACATGCAGAGCAGTTGCTAAAACAAACCATTATGTTTCTAGATAGAATGCTTTCTATTAAGACCATAAGACCTTATAGGAGCAGAAGTAGGCCATTTGGCCCATTGAGTCTGCTCTGCCATTCAATCACGGGCTGATCTAACTCTTCCAGTCATTCCCACTCCCCTGACTTCACCCCATACCGTTTGATACCCTGACTAATCAAGAACATATCTATCTCTGCCTTCAATACACACAATGACTTGGTCTCCACAGCCGCTCATGGCAACAAATCCCACAGATTTACCACCCTCTGACTAAAGTAATTTCTCCGCATTTCAGTTGTAAAAGGATGTCCTTTAATCCTGAAATCATGCCCACTTGCCCTAGACTCCCCTACCATGAGAAATAACTTAGCCATATCTAATCTATTCAGGCCTTTTAGCATTCGGAATGTTTCTATGAGATCCCCCTCATTCTCCTGAACTCCAGGGAATACAGTCCAAGAGCTGCCAGATGTTCCTCATACGGTAACCCTTTCATTCCTGGAATCATTCTCGTGAATCTTCTTTGAACCCTTTCCAATGTCGGTATATCCTTTCTAAAATAAGGAGCCCAAAACTGTACACAATACTCCAAGTGTGGTCTCACAAGTGTTTTATGGAGCCTCAGCATCACATCCCTGCTCTTATATTCTATGCCTCTCAAAATTAATGCCAACATTGCATTCGCCTTCTTCACCACCGACTCAACCTGGAGGTTAACCTTTAGGGTAACTTGCATAAGGACTCCCAAGTCCCTTTGCATCTCTGCATTTTGAATTCTCTCCCCATCTAAATAATATTCTGCCCATTTATTTCTAGCACCAAAGTGCATGACCATACGCTTTCCAACATTGTATTTCAGTTGCCACTTCTTTGCCCATTCGCCTAAACTATCTAAGTCTCTCTGCAGGCACGCTATTTCTTCAACACTATCCACTTCTCCACCTATCTTTGTATCATCAGCAAATTTAGCCACAAATCCATTAATACTGTGGTCCAAATCATTGACATATATCGTAAAAAGCAGCAGTCCCAACACAGACCCCTGTGGAATTCCACTTGTAACAGGCAATCAGCCAGAATTGGATCCCTTTATTCCCACTCTCTGTTTTCCGCCGACCAGCCAATGTTCCACCCATGCTAGTAACTCCCCTGTAATTCCATGGGCTCTTATCTTGCTCAGCAGTCTCATGTGCGGCACCTTGTCAAAGGCCTTCTGAAAATCCAAGTACACCACATCTACTGCATCTCCTTTGTCTACCCTGCTTGTAATTTTCTCAAAGAGTTGCAGTAGGTTTGTCAGGCAGGAGTTTCCTTTCAGGAAACCATGCTGGCTTTGGCCTATCTTGTCATGTGCTTCAGGTACTCTGTAATCTCATCCCTAATAATCGATTCCAACAACTTCCCAACCACTGATGTCAGGCTAACAGGTCTGTAGTTTCCTTTCTGCTGCCTCCCACCCTTCATAAATAGCGGAGTAACATTTACAATTTTCCAGTCACCCGGTACAATGCCAGAAACTATTGATTCTTGAAAGATCATCGTCAATGCCTCCAGCTACTTCCTTCAGAACTCAAGGGTGCATTCCATCAGGTCCAAGAGATTTATCCACCCTCAGACCATTAGGCTTCCTGAGCACCTTCTCAGATTTCACTGCTCAAACTTTACTTCCCTGACACTCTTGAATGTCCGGTATGTGCAGGTGTCTTCCACTGTGAAGACCGATGCAAAATATGCATTCAGTTCCTCTGCCCTCTCCGCATCTCTCATTACAATATCTCCAGCATCATTTTCTAGTGGTCCTATATCACCCCGTTGAATCTCTTTTACCCTTTATATACTTAAAAAAGCTTTTTGTATCTTCTTTGATATTAGTCACCAGCTTCCTCTCATAATTCATCTTTTCCTCCCGAATGACCTTCTTAGTTTCCTTCTGCAAGTTTTTAAAAGCTCCCCAATCTTCTATCATCCCACTCGTTCTAGCTTCCTTTTGCTTTTACTTTGGCTCTGACTTCACTTGTCAGCCACTGTAGTGTCCTTCTTGCCTTAGAAAATTTCTTCTTATTTGGAATATATCTATCTTGCACTTCCCTCATTTTTTGCAGAAACTCCAACCATTGCTGCTCTGCTGTCCTTCCTGCTAGTGTCCCTTTCCAATCAACATTGGCCAGTTCCCTCTCATGCCATTGTAATTTCCTTTATTCCACTGAATTATTGGATTTTATTTTTTCCCTCTCAAATTTCAATGTGAACTCCATCATATTGTGATCATTGTTAAAAGGGTTCCTTAACGTTAAGCTCTCTTATCACCTCTGGATCATTGCACAACACTCAATCCAGCACAGCTGATCCCCTAGTGGGCTCAACAACAAGCTGTTCTAGAAAGCCATCCCTTAGACATTCTACAAGTTCTCTCTCTTGAGCTCCAGTACTGACCTGGTTTTCCCAATCCACTTTCATGTTAAAATCTCGAATAATTATCATGACATGGCTTTTCTCTCTCCTGCTGTAACTTGTAATCCAGATCCCGGCTGCTGTTTGGAGGCCTGTATACAACTGCCATTAGGGTCCTTTTACCCTTGCTATTTCTTAACTCAACCCATAGAGATTCTATACCTTCTGATCCTATGTCACCCCTTTCTAATGATTTAATATTATTTCTTATATACAGAGCCAAACCACCCCATCTGCCTACTAACCTATCTTTCCGATACACCGTATATCCTTGGACGTTCAGCTCCCAATGGCAGCCATCCTTTAGCCAAGTTTCACAATGCCATATTTGCCAATCTGTAGCTGTTGAATTTCAAGATTGTCCATTTTATTCCTAATGCTGCGTGCATTCAAATACAACACTCTATTGTGCATTGATAAAAATTAGTAAGGAGTGACAGGGACAAGATAAATGTTTTTAGCTTTCTGAGGAAGTACACAGACAGACAGACATACTTTATTGATCCCGAGGGAAATTGGGTTTCGTTATAGCCACACCAACCAAGAATAGTGTAGAAATATAGCAATATAAAACCATAAATAATTAAATAATAATAAGTTAATCATGCCAAGTGGAAATAAGTCCAGGACCAGCCTACTGGCTCAGGGTGTCTGACACTCTGAGGGAGGAGTTGTAAATTTTGATGGCCACAGGCAGGAATGACTTCCTATGACACTCAGTGTTACATCTCGGTGGAATGAGTCTCTGGCTGAATGTACTCCTGTGCCTAACCAGTACATTATGGAGTGGATGGGAGTCATTGTCCAAGATGGCATGCAACTTGGACAGCACCCTCTTTTCAGACACCACAGTCAGAGAGTCCAGTTCCACCCCCACAACATCACTGGCCTTACGAATGAGTTTGTTGATTCGGTTGGTATCTGCTACCCTCAGCCTGCTGCCCCAGCACACAGCAGCAAACATGATAGCACTGGTCACCACAGACTCGTAGAACATCCTCAGCATCGTCCAGCTGATGCTAAAGGACCTCAGTCTCCTCAGGAAATAGAGACAGTTCTGACCCTTCTTGTAGACAGCCTCAGTGTTCTTTGACCAGTCCAGTTTATTGTCAATTTGTATCCCCAGGTATCTGTAATCCTCCACCATGTCCACACTGATCTTTTGGATGGAAACAGGGCTCACTGGTGCCTTACCCCTCCTCAGGTCCACCACCAGCTCCTTAGTCTTTTTCATATTAAGCTGCAGATGATTCCACTCACACCATGTGACAAAGTTTTCCACCGTAGCCCTGTACTCTGCCTCATCTCCCTTGCTGATGTATCAGCAAGTAGAGTCATCAGTGAAATTACTTGACCATAATGTCTATATGGTTGAATGGATCAGGATAGTATTGGTGATGTCCACTCCTGGGAACTTGAAGTTCTGAACTCCTTCAACCTCAACACTGCTGACATAGACAGGTAAGTACTGAGACCTGGCACTGGAGGTATATTTGATGGTGATCAATACTTAAGGAAGCGGTCACTGTATTCAGCACGCCACATCAGGTCATTGAACTCCTTGTGACTGAATGCTTGGCTCCTCAGCATAGATCTCAACAATCTTCACCTTTCGTACATGTATTTGGAGAGTTCTATTTCATTCAGAACAGTGGTGGTAAGCGGTAGAGTATCTCGTGTTGTGTCTCGAATCCACTGACCTCGGCCTTGGCATCCATTTGCTGCACACACAGTACACCTCCACTTGAGGAAGTGCAGACTGCCTTTAAGCAACACAACACCATTAGTCTCTCACTAAATGGTACCCTCATCACCAACCACAAACCCATAGTGACAAGACAAACTACAAGATTAAAATCTGGCTAGATGCCAGATTCACAACACAGGTCGTTTCTGGATTATGATCACCCACTTTATGGGCATCCCTACTCAGGGCTAAACCACTATGATATTATTATATTCTAAGATCCAATGTACGTATAAATATCTGTTCTTAAGAATGGCTGAATTCATTTCCTCCTCTCTCTCTCTCTCTATCGCTATCTCTCTACTGCTATTTCTCTCTCTCTTGCACCCCCCCCTCTCTCTCTCTCTCTCTCTCTCTCTCCCCCCTCTCTCTATCTCTCTGTATGCTTTTGGTGTTATTCTATCAAATGAGTCTAATGTGTTTTTGATGCCATCCATTACAATTCTGTGGTAGTACAGTTACAGTATTGGATGAATTTTTGTGTATTTTCTGATTTAGGGACAAATTTGACTTGGATGCCCGTAAAAACCTGTTTGTTACCTGAGGACAACCCACAATAAAAAGGCAGCAGCAATTTGATGTGCTCCCTGTACTGTATCATCTGGGTAGAGACTAATCATGCATCACAAAGTCAAATATCTTTCACACACAATCCAATTTAGCTCCAAAATATTGATGCCTATTAGTTCTAATTTAATCTTGGACAAGAGATGAATGTGTGCAGTTTGCCCTCAGTTGATGCTCTAGGTAACATAATTTAAGGATGTAATCTTTCTATCCCTTTAAGTCATGATCACATTGAGTAAATAAATATGCAGAAGGGATAGAAAGATTACATCCTTAAATTATGTTATCTAGAGCATCAACTGCGGATCCTTCACTGCCATCATCGTCCACCAGCTCCACCAGGCCTTGGTTAGATTGCTCTCTGTCTGGAACCTCCAACCATGACCTTCCTGGCGTGGGTGACACTGCCAGGAACTGAGTTCCAGATGGCTAAACTCCAGACACAATTACTCGGGAACTCACAAGCCTCTCCACCACGACAAGGTGATGGTCTGCAGAGAAAAATGTTGCGCATATATTCAGTTCACGGCTCCCTCCATTTGAGAACTCAAAGGAAGCCCTGCACTCTGGGTGAGGGAATGTCTTCTCTTCCCTGTATGATCAAAACTTATTTAGACATTGTGATCCCATTTCTAGACGTGCCATCAAGCAAAAGCATCAATTCCACATCTAGCCTGTCAAACATGTAGCACATTTCAATGAAATTTCCTTGTAGATTGTAGTTTCAATTGACAGTGTGGATTTGAATGCAAATCAAAATGATCAGCTTGAACAGGTTATTGCCTGATTAAGATTTCACTGAGTCATAGATTAGCCTCCCAGACAAAACATCTTTAAAACATGTTTTTGGACATCTGCTGTGTTGCAGACCTGAAGAACAACTGGATCAGAATGCAGAGTTTAAATTAAAGGACTTTCATTTTCTTCCGCTTCCTTTCTGGCTTTAGGATGGCCCAAAACTCTCAGTGTCGAAGTGGTTATTGCTATGTAGCTGTAGTTGTGAAGTTCAAAATTCAAAAGTACTGGTACATTTATTAGCAAAGTACGTATATGATATTCAACCTTATGATTCATCTCCTTACAAGCAGCCACAAAACAAACCCAGAGAAACCCATTAAAAATAGACTGTCCGTCACCCAATGTGCGGAAACAGAACAAATTGTGCAAACAATAACAGTAAGCAGATAACATGCAGAACTGAAGTTCACAGAAGTGAGTACACAGCCACAAAGCCAGTCCTCACTGCAGCCAACCCAGTGTCAGTCCACGACCTCAGTTCAGCACAGAGCTGAGTAAACACTGCGGAGCAGCGTGCTGAACACTTGGCACATCCCTCGCCTCCGGCCCGAGCACCCTGACCTTTTCAATCTGGCCTGGCACTTAAATCGGCAGAACCTCAGGTCATTCCTCGCTGTTGGACCCGGGCTCTGCCACTTTGATATGCTCTCGGGCCCGTGCATCGCCATTTCGACTCGGCCCGTACCCAACCTTTATAATCTGGTCCGGTACTTAAATCGGGTAACTTTGGGACATTATCCTGAGGGAAAGTTTGGAGAGAACCAGCTACTAGATGGTTCAATTAGTTTTTCACCCTATGCCCAGGTCAGATAACCAATTTGCATGTCAGAGCCTCCACTACAGTTCCCTCCAGCTTCATCCTGCCAAGACAGACAAGAGCTCAAGCAATTTGTCCACAATTAACTCCCATGAGTGGGTTATCAATTTTATTTAAACTTATTAAGGGCTAATTATTGGTTAGGACACAGTGATAGAGAGATATAGTGCAGAAACAGGCCCTTTGACCCATTGAATGTATACCAACCATCAGTCACTCATTAATCCTATTTTTGTTCATCCTCCCATATTCTTGTCAACTGCTCAGAGTTTTTCACCTCAAGGGGCAGTTTAGAGCAGCTGTTGAACCTACTGACCCAGACACCTTTGGAATGTGGGAAGGAGCTGGAGCACCGGGGGGGAAACCATGCAGTTACAGTAAGAATGTGTGAACTCCACACGGCTGGTAGTGGGGTGAAGGGTTAAACTTGGGTCTCTGCACCCGTGAGGGAGCATACTGGATTTGCAAAAGAACACAACATGCCACCACGTAACCCAGAAATCTCAGGAGTTCTATCACCTTTACAAGACATCAGCTATTTTTGACAGTAACGTAAGATCTGCAATTCTCTATTGTGCCCACATCTGAAGAGAACTGAAGCATTTTGTTCTGGGACTCCATAACTCTCTCTCCTAAAATTCCCTTGCTGCCTCAGGAAGCAATGTGTCAGGACCAGATCTCATTCCGTCTCTGAGCACAGCCAACCTTTCAAACACTGACTCCAAGATAGCTTTTCTTAGAATACTGTTATTTGGCTTTATACAAAGTCAGATTATTCACTAAGTATCTGCTAAATTTGCCTACTAAATTCTGCTGATTCCTAATTCCTACCTCCCATCCCAAAGTTAAGGTGAAGGGTTGATGTAACAATTTCAGGGAATGCTGGCTGCCGAGAAATATTGAAGGTAAAAAAGAAGGAAGTGTATATCATGTTCAGTCAATAAATCCTTAATAAATATAAAATGTTTAGGACCAAACTTAAGAAGGAAATCAGGAGGGCAAAAAGGAGGTTTTTAATGGATTTGACAGGCAGGGCTAAAGATAATCCCAAAAGTTCTTCAGATATGTTAACAGTAAAAGGGTGTCTCAGGGAGAGACTAGGCCCTCTTAAAGATTATCAGGATCACCCATATGTGAAGCCACATGAGATGGGTGAGATTTTTAATATCTCTTTCTTATCATTACATACTAAGAAGAATATCATTGATGTTAAAAAATGAGGGCAATATGTAGTGAGGGCCTGGATCATATGGATGTATTTTATGAGGAAGAAGTTGAGGCACATTAAGGTGAGCAAGTCTCCAATACACCCCTGGAATGTATAGGAGGTCAGAGAAGAAACAGAGACTCTTATAGATATCACGAACAGGAGAAAATCTGCAGTTGATGGAAATCCAAGTAACACAAACAAAGTGCTGGAGGAACTCAGCAAACCAGGCAGCATTTATGGAAAAGAGTACAGTCAACATTTCGGGCCAAGAAAGTAAGGAAATTATGCTGCAGTTATATGAAATCTTTGTCAGAATGCATTTGGAGTGCTGTGTGCAGTTCTGGTCACCTCATTATAGGAAGGAGAGTGGACCATAGGAGAAAGGAAAGGAGGAGGGGACCCAGAGGGAAATAATAGACAAGCGAGAGTGGGGATAGAAATCACTGGATTCAGATTGGCTCGATGAAGGAAGTGGAGGATGATGGCTGAAGGTTAATTCTCCAACTGGAGGCCTGTGAAGAGTAGGGCGTCCCAGACTTCAGCTTTTAGATGTCACAATACAAGGAAGATATTAAATTGGAGGGTCTTGTTGATGTTGAAGCAGGTTACAATTAATTGGAAAGGAATCTTGATCAGTTAGGGTGATGGGCTGATAGAAGAAAGATGATACATTTTGGACATTCAAACTAAAATGGGACCTGGGAGTACAGCTGCACGATTCGTGGAAAGCAATTAGACAGGATGGTGAAGAAGATGTTTAGCATACTACCCTTCATCAGTCAGGGCACTGAGTTTAGGATAGGGACTTTATGTTGCTGTTATATGTCATTGTTGTGGTGATATCACATGTCATGTGAAAGAATGTGAATGGACAAATCAATGAGCATGCGCAGAAATGACGGAATGATCAAGAAACTTGTATGTTAAGACGTGGTTGTTGTTTGCTGTTAAATAAAAGTTCTAGTTATGTTCTTCCAGAATCTGTGTCTTTATGAGTAACCCCCGGCATGCATAAAGAACACAACACGGTGTCAGAAGTCGGTCTGGAAGAATAATTCATTTTGCTAACACGGGAGCAGCGAAGATAATCGAAAAAACGCGATTGTTTTTGTTGTTTGCTAACAGCTTTAAGAAGTTTTACAACCTCCAAAAACACTTCAGCTGACTGGGAATGTAGCTGAAAACTGGAAAAGATTTAAACAGCATTTTGAAATTTATTTATTGGCGATTGGAGCAGAAAATAAATCGGAAAAAACAAGAGCTATGATTCTACTCTACGTGGTTGGTGATGATGCAATTAAGGTATATAACCATTTTACTTTTGAGCATGGAGATAATTTGAATTTAAGAGTGATAATCGACAAGTTTGAAGTGTTTTGTATACTGAAGCACAATGTGACATATGAACGGTATAAATTCTTTACATACAAGCAGAAGGCTGGTCAAACAATTGATCAATTTGTTACAGAATTGAGAAATCACAGTAAAACATGAGAGTTTGCAGAACTGATGGACTCTCTCATTAAAGACAGAACTGTTTGCGGCATTCTGGATAATGCTCTGACAGAAAGACTCTTAAGAGAACCAGACGTAAATTTGGAAAAAGCTTTGCTTCTCTGCAAAGCCACGGAAGCCATAAAGTCGCAGGCTAAAGAGCTTTTTATTGAGAACTGCAGTGTACATGCTGTGAATAACTGTGAACATTTTAGAAAAAATAATGAAACGGAAACAAAACCGACGGAGAGCAAGACGTCATCTGAAAGAATAAAACCTTTGTGATCGCTGTGGGCGGGAGCACCAACCTAAAAAGTGTCCAGCGTATGGAAAAATGTGCAATCACTGTGGTAAGAGTAATCATTTTTCACGCTGTTGCAGAAGTAGAAAGGAAATAAAACACGTAAATGCAGTGCTTGAAAATGAACGCAAGGAGTTTTATATCAATGTGCTTTGTGAAAATAAACGAAGTAAGAATGACTGGACTATGCCATTGCAAGTAAACCAAAACATTATTCTGTTTAAATTGGGTACTGGAGCACAAGTAAATGTTCTTGCAGAATCTGAGTTTAATGCATTAAAGCCAAGACCAAAGTTACATCAGACAGATATAAAAGTGACTGGGTATTCAGGTGCAGACATTCCAGTTAAAGGAACATGTGTGGCAAAAGTATCACACAAAAATATTGTGCTCACGCTTTCATTTGTGGTGGTGCCTAAGAATGTACAGTCAATACTGGATTTATCTGCCTGTGAGAGACTGAATTTGGTGAAAAGAGTATTAATCCTGGACAGTGACACAGAGTCAGAATACAGTGAGTTGATGAAAGAGCAGGAGGACTTGTTCCAAGGGCTTGGTTGTCTTCCAGGAGAGCACACGATTAAAATTGACAACACAGTGCCACCCATAGTACATCCATGTAGAAAAGTACTTTTTGCATTACGTCATCAACTGAAAACAGAGCTTGACAGAATGGAACGGTTAGGAGTGATACAAAGAATTGATGAACCGACTGAATGGGTCAATTCGCTTGTTATTGGTGATAAGAAAAATTTAAAACTGAGGATTTGCTTAGATCCAAGCTCCTTGAATCGAGCCTTTAAAAGAGAGCATTTCAAATTGCCTACTCATGAAGAAATTATGTCACAGTTTGCTAATGCAAAGTACTTTAGTAAATTAGATGCATCCTCTGGATTCTGGCAACTTAAACTAGATGAACCGAGTTCAAAGTAGTGTGCCTTTAACACTCCTTTTACCAGATACCATTTTCTTAGGCTTCCATTTGGAATTGCGTCAGCTCCTGAAATGTACCATAAAGCTATTCACATGCCATATGAGCAGTTTGAGGGCGTGGATGCTTCCATGGACAATATTATTGTTTGGGGATCGTCTAAGCAAGAGCATGACGCCAGACTGACAAGTCTTAGAGGTAACATGCAAGGCAAACCTGAAGTTGACTAAAGACAAATGTCAGCTAGGAGTGACTGAACTTACCTTTGTGGATGATATCATCAGCAGTGAGGGTGTGCGTCCTGATCCATTGAAGGTTTCTGCTATTGAGAACATGCCAAGACTACAATATAAAAAGGATGTTCAAAAGTTCATGGGAATGGTCAACTACATGGGAAAATTCATACCAAATCTTTTGGAACAGCTTGCTCCACTGAGGCAGCTAACAGAAAAGAAAATTGAATGGAGCTGGAATCATGAACAGGAGAAGGCATGGCAAAATCTCAAGAAGGTGCTCACCAAAGAACCTGTGTTGAAATTCTATGATGATGAGAGACCCATCAAAATCTCATGTGATGCATCTCAAGCAGGCTCAGGGGCAGTATTACTCAAAAACATGATCAGGAATGGCTACCAATGGCATATGCATCTCTTGCATTATCCGATCCAGAAACAAGGTATGCCCAAACTGAAAAAGAATTGCTCAGTATTATGTTTGCTTGTGAGAGATTTCATCAGTTTGTGTCAGGGCAATCTATTGATGTTGAAACCAATCATAAGCCTTTGATTGCATTGTTTAACAAACCTTTAAGCGACTGTCCTTTGTGAACTCAGTGAATGATGACCAAATTGCAAAGATACGCGTTGAATGTGTTATACACACCTGGAAGATTCATGTACACGGCTGACACACTTTCCAGAGCTGTGGATCCAACAACAAAAGACAGTCACAGGAACGCTGTTGACGTTCAGGCATTTGTTGATGTGATCATAGAGACTGTACCTGTTGCTCCCGAAAAGTTGGAACTGCTGCTTTTGAAACAGAGAAGGACAAAATTCTCAGTCAGGTAATACAAGTGGTGATGGATGGATGGCCAGATAATAGGCATGACTGTACCTCAGAAGTACAAGAATATTGGAACCACAGATCAGAACTTTCTGTTGTGGATGGGATATTGTACAAAGGTAGCAGAACTGTAATTCCTAAAAGTCTCCGAAAAAGAAGTGCTTGGGAAAATTCATGAAGGCCACCTCGGTGTTGAAAAGTGTAAGAGAAGGGCACGGGAAGTGATGTTTTGGTTCAGGATGAATCAAGAAATTGCAGAATTCCTGTCTTCTTGTTGAATATGCTATAAATACCAACCTAGCATCCCTAAGGAGCGCTGTATCCACATCGTAGTCCTCAGAGACCTTATCAGAAGGTAGACATTGATGTGTTTGTAACTGACAACAAAGATTATCTATTAATAACAGATTACTACTCCTTATATCCTGAAGTGTGTGGTTTGGGCAGAACAACAGCAGAGAATGTAATTACATGCATGAAATCAGTTTTTTCCAGACATGGTGTACCTGTGGAAGTTTTCACAGACAATGGTCCACAATTCAATGGCGAATGCATGAGACATTTTGCTCAGGAATGGGGCTTTGTTCATACAACATCTAGTCCATTTCCCCTCAGTCCAATAGATTAGTTGAGAAATTGGTAGAAATTATCAAGAAACTGATGCACAAAGCAAAAGATAGTGGAGGTAATTTTTATAAAGCTTTGTTAGCCTATCGCAGTACTCCACTTGAATGTGGATTTTCACCTGCTCAGCTCTTGATAGGACGCCGTTCTGAGAACAGAGGGAGGTGAACAAGTGAGAAGATGGAAAGATGAACACAAAGCAAAGCAGAAAACATACTTCGACAGATGTTCTCGTCCATTACCTGAACTGTACCTAGGAGATGAAGTGAGATTACAAGACAAAATGAACACATGGACACAGAAAGCTACAGTACTTGGAAGAAGTACAACTCAGATCATCCATGGTCCAAGCAGAAGAAGGAGCAGTGTTAAGAAGCATCGCAAAGACTTCAAGAAAGAGCCAACGTCAGAGTTTCCATTAACTGATGCAGATCAGATGAAACATGAAAATAACAACGAAACACAAGAACTATGTAGAACTGCATAACACTAAGGGGCAGAAAACGCTGGTGAGAGTTGTGTACAGGCCACCTAACAGTAGTAGTGAGGTTGGGGATGGCATTAAACAGGAAATTAGAAATGCGTGCAATAAAGGAACAGTAGTTATAATGGGTGACTTCAATCTACATATAGATTGGGTGAACCAAATTGATAAGGGTGCTGAGGAAGAGGATTTCTTGGAATGTATGCGGGATGGTTTTCTGAACCAACATGTTGAGGAACCAACTAGAGAGCAGGCCATTCTAGATTGGGTATTGAGCAATGAGGAAGGGTTAGTTAGCAATCTTGTCATGCGAGGCCCCTTGGGTAAGAGTGACCATAATATGGTGGAATCCTTCATTAAGATGAAGAGTGACATAGTTAATTCAGAAACAAAGGTTCTGAACTTAAAGAAGGGTAACTTTGAAGGTATGAGACATGAATTAGCTAAGATAGACTGGCAAATGATACTTAAAGGGTTGACGGTGGATATGCAATGGCAAGCATTTAAAGATCGCATGGATGAACTACAACAATTGTTCATCCCAGTTTGGCAAAAGAATAGACCAGGGAAGGTAGTGCACCTGTGGCTGACAAGGGAAATTAGGGATAGTATCAAGTCCAAAGAAGAAACATACAAATTAGCAAAAAAAAGCGGCACACCTGAGGACTGGGAGAAATTCAGAGACCAGCAGAGGAGGACAAAGGGCTTAATTAGGAAAGGGAAAAAAGATTATGAGAGAAAGCTGGCAGGGAACATAAAAACTGACGGTAAAAGCTTTTATAGATATGTGAAAAGAAAAAGATTGGTCAAGACAAATGTAGGTCCTTTACAGTCAGAAACAGGTGAATTGATCATAGGGAACAAAGACATAGGAGACCAATTGAATAACTACTTTGGTTCTGTCTTCACTAAGGAGGACATAAATAATCTTCCGGAAATAGTAAGGGACCGAGGGTCTAGTGAGATGGAGAAACTGGGGGAAATACATGTTAGTTGGGAAGTGGTGTTAGGTAAATTGAAGGGATTAAAGGCAGATAAATCCCCAGGGCCAGATGGTCTGCATCCCAGAGTGCTTAAGGAAGTAGCCCAAGAAATAGTGGATGCATTAGTGATAATTTTTCAAAACTCCTTAGATTCTGGATTAGTTCCTGAGGATTGGAGGGTGGCTAATGTAACCCCACTTTTTAAAAAAGGAGGGAGAGAGAAACCAGGGAATTATGGACCAGTTAGTCTGACATCGGTGGTGGGGAAAATACTAGAGTCGGTTATCAAAGATGTGATAACAGCACATTTGGAAAGAGGTGAAGTCATCGGACAAAGTCAGCATGGATTTGTGAAAGGAAAATCATGTCTGACGAATCTTATAGAATTTTTTGAAGATGTAACTAGTAGAGTGGATAGGGGAGAGCCAGTGGATGTGGTATATTTAGATTTTAAAAAGGCTTTTGACAAAGTCCCACACAAGAGATTAGTGTGCAGACTTAAAGCACACGGTATTGGGGGTATGGTATTGATGTGGATAGAGAATTGGTTGGCAGACAGGAAGCAAAGAGTGGGAGTAAACGGGACCTTTTCAGAATGGCAGGCAGTGACTAGTGGGGTACCGCAAGGCTCAGTGCTGGGACCCCAGTTGTTTACAATATATATTAATGATTTAGACGAGGGAATTAAATGCAGCATCTCCAAGTTTGCGGATGACACAAAGCTGGGCGGTGGTGTTAGCTGTGAGGAGGATGCTAAGAGGATGCAGGGTGACTTGGATAGGTTAGGTGAGTGGGCAAATTCATGGCAGATGCAATTTAATGTGGATAAATGTGAGGTTATCCACTTTGGTTGCAAGAACAGGCAAACAGATTATTATCTGAACGGTGGCCGATTAGGAAAAGGGGAGATGCAACGAGACCTGGGTGTCATTTTACACCCGTCATTGCAGGTTCAGCAGGTGGTGAAAAAGGCAAATGGTATGTTGGCATTCATAGCAAAAGGATTTGAGTACAGGAGCAGGGAGGTTCTACTGCAGTTGTACAAGGCCTTGGTGAGACCGCACCTAGAGTATTGTGTGCAGTTTTGGTCCCCTAATTTGAGGAAAGACATTCTTGCCATAGAGGGAGTACAGAGAAGGTTCACCAGATTGATTCCTGGGATGGCAGGACTTTCATATGAAGAAAGGCTGGATCGACTAGGCTTATACTCACTGGAATTTAGAAGATTGAGGGGGGATCTTATTGAAATGTATAAAATTCTAAAGGGATTGGACAGGCTAGATGCAGGAAGATTGTTTCTGATGTTGGAGAAGTCCAGAACGAGGGGTCACAGTTTAAGGATAAAGGGGAAGCCTTTTAGGACTGAGATGAGGAAACACTTCTTCACACAGGGAGTGGTGAATCTGTGGAATTCTCTGCCACAGGAAACAGTTGAGGCCAGTTCATTGGCTATATTTAAGAGAAAGTTAGATATGGCCCTTGTGGCTAAAGGGATCGGGGGTATGGAGAGAAAGTAGGTACAGGGTTCTGAGTTGGTTGATCAGCCATGACCATACTGAATGGCGGTGCAGGCTTGAAGGGCCGAATGGCCTATTCCTGCACCTATTTTCTATGTTTCCATGTTTCTATTTGAACCACCTAGAAGGTCTACTCGTGTTCGTAAACCCCCAGAGAGACTGTTGGAGACATGTCAAATTTTGCATTTGCTTTGATTAATGCTGCTAATTGTTTTCCTTTTTAAGGAAATGAAGATGTGGTGATATCACATGTCACATGTAAGAATGTGATTGGATGGAGCTATGAGCATGCGCAGAAATGACAAAATGATCGAGAAGCTTGTATGTTAAGATATGGTTGCTGTTGGCTGTTAAATCAAAGTTCTAGTTATGTTCTTCCAGAATATGTGTCTTTATGAGTAACCCCCGGTATGCATAAAGAATGCAACAATTGTTGAGGTTGAACTTGGAGTAGTGCCTAGAGTTTTGGTCACTCTGTTACGTGAAAGACATTGTCAAGTTGGAGAGGGTCCAGACTAGATTTATAAGGATGCTGCCTGGAATAGAAGGTCCGAGTTATGGGAAATGGATCTTTGTTTCCTGGAGCACAAGAGAATGATGAGTAACTGTATAAAGGTTTTTTAAATCATGAGGGGTATGGAATAGGCACACAGTCAGAGTCTTTTGCCCAGTATTGGGGAGTCCAAAACCAGAGGCACTGATACAAGAAAAGAGGGGAAAGATTTAACAGAGATGTGAGGGTAGTGAGCACCTGGAATGAGCTGACATAGGAAGAGGTCAAGGTGGGTGAAAAGTTGTAACATTTATGTGGCATTTGGATAGATACATGGAAGGTAGGGCTTGGAGGCTTATGGTCTGTACTTGGGCAACTGGGACAGGCAGGGAGGATGCTGTGGTTAGCATGACGGGTTGGGCCTAAAGGCCTGTTTCCATCTCGTGTTACTCTATGACACCTTCCTATCAAAGATCTCTGTTCCCACAACAACTGTAGCCTTTGCCTCCACCAACATGCTTATTGACTTGTCCTAGTCACCTAAAAGATCATCTGAAGCTGCCAGAATGACGAATGGAGTAGATAATGCTCCACCCTCACCCCTGATAATGATGAGTTCACCACCACTTGCTGAACTGTGGGAGAACTGCCAGAGTTTCAGTGGGCCACTGAGTTTATCTTTATTAAAAAGGAGCATTTGGAGTAAATATCAGATACTTTGACAAATAGGGGAATGAGCCACAGACAAGGCAATCACTGTTGTGAGTCTAGTCTGTTCAATCTGACCCTCTCAATCAGCTCAACCTCTTTGAATCACTTCTCTGAATTCTATTTTTCCTGAGTCATGCGATTTAGGTATGTCCCCGGTGTGTAATTGAGGTGGTGAAGGAGAATATGTCTTTGAAATATTAATTGATATTGCTGAGGGGTTTTCCCTTCCCTTTAACAGTGAGACACTTGGAGATGTTTGAGGGGGTTGCAAATTTTCCTTGATTCTCCAAAGCATTATCCCCCACCAAGCCATAAGACCAAAAGACAGAGGAGTAGAATTAGGCCATTTGTCCCATCGATTCTGTTCCAAGACTAAATTAGGTCTGATTTATTTCCATCTCTGAGCCCCATTCTCTTGCCTTCTCCCCATAACCTTTGACACCTTTACTGAGGAAGAACCTATCAACCTCTGGTTTAAATATACTCAATGACTTGGCCTCCAGAGGTGTCTGCGGCAATGAATTCCACAGATTCATCATCCTTTGGCTGAAGAAGCTCCTCATTATCTCTGTTCTAATGAGATGTCCTTGGATTCTGAGACTGTGCCCTCTGGCCCTAGACTCCCCCACTGTAGGAAACATCCTCTTCAGTCTACTCTATGATGGCCTTTCAAAATTAGGTACTATTTGATTATATAGTGTGGCCACTTTATTTGGTACAACTGTACAACTGCTTGGTAATGGAAATATCTAATCAGTCAATCATGTGGCAGCAACTCAAAGCATAAAAGCATGCAGACATGGTCAAGGGGCTCAGTTGTGGATCAGAGCAAACAGAAGAATGGAGAAGAGATGTGATCTAAGTGACTGGCTGTAGAATGATTGTTCATGCCAGACGGGGTGGTTTGAGTATCTCAGAAACTGCTGATCTATGGATTTTTGCACACAACCATCCCTGGATTTCACAGAGAATAGTACAAAACACAAAAACAAAAAAATCCAATCCAGTGAGTGGCAGTGTTATGGGTGAAAATGAATTGTTAATGAGAGAGGTCTAAGGAGAATGGCCAGACTGGTTTCAGCTGACAGGAAGGCGACAATAACTCAAATAACCACACGCTACAACAGTGGTGTGCAGAAGACCATGTCTAATTGCACAACACATCAAACCTTTCAGTGGATGGGCTACAGCAGCAGAAGACCATGAGCGTATTGTGCACTTAGTGGCCACTTTATTAGGTAGAGGAGGTACAGTAACTAATAAAGTGGCCATTGGGTGTACATTCCAAATACAAACCATTAAAGTAAAGCTCCATCATGGGTAATGACCTCAAATTTGCCTCAAAATCCATAATTGTTCTCTTTGAGTTGAAGGGCACGTCAATCAGCAGCACCTCCTCCAGACCTGAGAGTGATGGCTTGTTAATGTAGGGAATTGTAAAAATGTGGCCTGTAAAATCTAATCCTGTGAGTTCAAAGTTTATTTGTAATTTTTCATCTGCCTCATTGAGATGTTTAAGTGGAATTGTTCAGGTCACTGCTGTTGTCCTGACCAGGGGGAATGAGGGCTATCTATTATTGCAGAGAAACTGCACTGGTGATAAAACTTGTGCTGGCTTCGAATCAATCACAGCTACCTGTCCTTTTTGTGCAAAGAGCTGCACATTAAACTATAATGGTCACAGGTTTTAACCAGCATTGATCCTTTATCATCGTCGAAGAATATAGAGCACTAAGTGTAGAGAAAATTCTAGAGAATAACTATTCAGAATTTGAAAAAGAAAGTCTATAACTTTCAAAGGTTTTTCAAACTTTCAATTCTATGTACCTTCATGCTGCTTCTAGCTCTGATTCCACTGGTTTTTGTTTGGAAGGAATCTCATGAATAACATAAATTTACAGGAATCACAGATCAGCACAGTGAATAGCCGGTAAGGCCGTTCCCTCACAGTGGTTCTGGCTTATGATTAATCCTGGCTGCTTTTATGTAGCTTGTGTGTTCTCCCTGTGACCACATGGGTTTTCCCCAGGAGTGCTCATTTCCTAACCAATCTCAAAGATGCGCTTGAAGGTTAATTGTTGACTGTAAATTGCCTCAAGTGTAAATAGGAAGAAAAAAAGAACCAAAGGGGAGTTGATGAGCACACCAGAGAGATAATAAGCGGAACTATAACGAGCACAAGATGGTTTATAATTGTCACGTGTTCCAAGGTACAGTGAAAAACTTTGTTTTGCATGCCATTCATGCGGATTATTTCATTGCAACACTGCAATGGGCAATCATAGAATGCAGAAAATAGTTACAGAGAAAATACAGAGAAGGCACATAGTAATGTGGAAGTAAATCGTAAGATTCCTAATATACTAAGAGTCCATCTTAATTGTATTAGTGAACTGTTCAGTCGTCTTATAACATTGGGGTAGATGCTGTCCTTGAGCCTGGTGGTACATCCTTGTAGGCTTTTGTCTCTACTGCCTGGTGGGAGGGGGCAGAAGGGAGAATGTTTAAAGAGGGTGGAGGTTTTAATTTTGTTAGCAGCTTTACCGATGCAGCGATAACTGTGGGCAGAGTCCTTGGGTGGAGGAAGGAGGCTGGCTTCTGTGATGTGACAGAGTAGGAAAAATGGGACAGATGAGATTGTTCTGCTGGTCACTAGTATGCCCACAACGGGCTGAATAGCCTCCTTATGTGTTTTTAAGTGTATAGATTACTGTTATATTTATGTTAAATATTGCAACAAGAAAAATCTCTTAAGATTTTCTCCAACTTCTCTACAATTCAGGCACCTCAACATAATTACGTCACTCTGTCTTCCTTTCACTGTTAAACCTCTACCGTATCTATTAAATTGACCGTGTGTTTATTTTTATGCCAATTTCCTGTGTCTGGATTTAAGCGCCAGGGCTCTGGGAGAGTGTTCTTGGATAGGTTTCCTTAAATAAATCTGAATATGTGATGATATTAAGTGTACCCATTCTCCAGCCCTAAGCCTAAGTCTTAAAAGTTCTAAATATCCACCAAAATCCTCACTTTTGGGGGAATCAGAATCAGATTCAAGTTTAATATCATCAGTATATATTGTGAAATTTGTTAACTTTGCAGCAACAGTAGAATGCATTATATGATAATATAGAAAAAAACCTCTGAATAACATTAAGTGTATATTCCGTGTCTGTAAAATGTACTCAACCCCTTGGAAGTTATATTGTTTTACGATATTGAATCACAATGGATTTAATTTCGTATTGGTCAACAGAAAAACACTTTCACGTCAAAGTGAAAACAGATCTCTACAAAGTGATCTGAATTTATTACAAATATAAAAGGCAAAATAATTGATTGCATAAGTATTCAGCCCCTTCAATTCAGTAATTAGCAGATGCACCTTTGGCAGCAATTACAGCTCTGAGTCTGTGTGGATAGGTCTCTATCAGCTTTGCACATCTGAACTCTGCAATTTTCCCCATTCTTCTTTACAAAACTGCTCAAGCTCTGTCAGATTGCATGGGGATCATGAGTGAACAACCCTTTCCAAATCCAGTCACAAGTTTTCAATTGGATTGAGGTCTGGACTCTGACTTGGTCATTCCAGGACATTAACTGTTGTTTTTAAGCCACTCCTGTCTAGCTTTGGCTTTGCTAAGGGTCATTGTTTTTCTGGAAAACAAATCTTCTCCCAAGTTGCAGTTCTCTTCCAAAAATGAATCAGGTTTTCCTCCCTGTATTTTCCTGTATAAGTTTTACCCTCGACTTTCACAAGCTTTCCAGGGCCTGCTGTAATGAAGCATCCTCACAGCATGATGCAGCCACCACCATGCTTCACGGTAGGGATGCTGTGTTTTTGATGATGTGCGGTGTTCAGCTTACACCAAATATAGCATTTAGTCTGATGGCCAAAAAGCACAATTTTGCTTTCATCAGACTATAGAATCTGCTTCCAGCTGAGTTTAGAGATTCCCATATGCCTTCTGGCAAATTCTAACTGAGATTTCATGAGTTTTTTCAACAGTGGCTTTCTCTTTGCCACTCTCCCATAAAACTGCAACTGGTAAAACATCCAGGGAACATTTGTTGTATGAGCAGTCTCTCCCATCTCAGCCACTGAAGCTTGTAACTCCTACTGAGTTGTCATAGGTCTCTTGATAGCCTCCCTCACTATTCTCCTTCTTTCATGGTCACTCAGTTTTGAGGACGTCCTGCTCCAGGCAGATTTACAGCTGTGCCATATTCTTTCCATCTCTTAATGATTGACTGAACTGTACGCCAAGAGATATTCAGTTACTTGGAAATTTTCTTGTACCTATCTCCTGACTTGCACTTTTCAATAACCTTTTTGCTTAGCTGCTTGGAGTGTTCCTTTGTCCTTATGGTGTAGTTTTTGTCAAGGTATTGACTCATCAGCAGTTGGACCTTCCAGATCCAGGTGTATTTTACTACAATAAATTGAAACACCTTGACTGCACACGGTGATCTCCATTTAACTAATTATGTGCCTTCTAAAACCAATTGGCTTCCCCGGTGATGGATAATATGGTGTCTCATATTAAAGGAGGTGAATACTTAATACAATCAATTATTTTGTGTTTTATATTTATAATTAATTGAGACCACTTTGCAGAGATCTGTTTTCACTTTGAAACTGAAGAGTCTTTTTCTGTTGGTCTGTGTCAAAAAAAAGCCAAATTAAATCCACTGTAATTCAATGTTGGAAAACAATAAAACATGTAACCTTCAATGAGAGTGAATACTTTTTATAGGCACTGTACATTAAATGGTTAAGTTAAATAAATAGTAAATAAATATCTTTTTAAAAAATAAGGTAGTGTGCATGGGTTCAATGTCCATTCGGAAATTGGACGGTAGAGGGGACAAGCTATTCCTCAGTCACTGAGTGTGTACCTTCAGGCTCCTGTACCTCCTTCCTGATGGTAGCAGTGAGAACAAGGCATGTTCTGAACAGTGGGGTTCCTACTGATGGACACCGTCTTTTTGAGGCACCGCTCCTTGAAGATGTCTTGGATAAGACAGAGGCTAGTACTCATGATGGAGCTGACTAATCTTACAATTTCCAACAGCCTCTTTCGATCCAGTGTAGCAGACCCCCCCCCCCCCCCCCCCAACCCTGTTACCAGACGGTAATGTAGCTAAGTGCTTTCCACGGTACATCTGTAGAAATTTACAAGTGTTTTTGGTGACATATGAAATTTTCTCCAACTCCTAATGAAAAGTAGCAACTGTTTTGCCTTCCTTATAGCTGCATTGATATGCTGGGACCAAGTTAGATCCTCAGAGATATTAACACCCAGGAGGTTGAAGTAGCTCACTCTCTCCTGATCCCTCTATGAGGACTGGTGTATGTTTCCTCATCTTACCCTTTCTGATGTCCACAATCAGCTCTTTGGTCTTACTGATGTTGAGTGCAAGTTTATTGCTGCAACCCCTCTCAACTAGCTGGTATATCTCAGTCCAGTACACCCTCTTGTCACCATCTGAGATTCAGCCAACAATGGTTATATCATCAGCAAAATTATATGCAGCATTTGAGCTGTGCCTCGCCACAGCTAGTCTTGACAGAGTAGAACAGTGACTAAGCACACATCCCTGAGGTGTGTCTGTGTTGATTGTCAGCGAGGTGGAGATGTTATTTCCAATCCTCACAGATTGTGGTCTTCCAGTTAGGAAGTCGAGGATCCAGTTGCTCCCTCTGCTGGACTGAAGGAATGATGTGTTAAACGCTGAGCTATAGTCAATAAACATCATCCTGGCATAGGTTTTTATATTGTCCAGGTGACCCAAGGCTACACGGAGAGCCAATGAGATCACATCCACCATAGACCTATTGTGGCGATAGACAAATTGCAGTAGGTCCAAGTCCTTGCTGAGGCAGTAGTTGATTCTAGCCATAACCAACCTCTCAAAACACTGTATTAGCTTCCATTTCAAGACTGACTTACTTAACTACCTTAATCTCTTTTTCAAAGGGGTTTTGCTGTCATTGAACAGAGTATTCTGTCTCCCTACCAGGCAGAATATCAAAGATCAACTCCATTCACCATATACATTGACATGTATTAGGAATTTGCTGTAGTATGTCGGACATGCAACAAAAACAATAACATTTTACAACTATAAAGAATAAAGAATTATACAAAAAATAGACGCAGTGGTTGCTTTATTAGGTATTTACATTAACAAGCAGGTGTAGAGCTGAATATAATAGTGGCCACTGAGTGTACTTTCTTGTCACTTTCTTGTCAACTTTCTTGTCAGATGACTTTCTTGTCAGCTTGAACCAATCTGCCCCTTCTCCTCTGAATGAGGTGTTTTCGCTCACAAAACTGCCTCTCGCACTATTTTCAGTAAAATCTAGAACAGATTTCCGCAACCCTTTTTAATGCTATGGACCAATACCGTTAAGCAAGGGGTCCGTAGACTCCAGGTTGTGAATCCCTGCACCAGGGACTGTTGTCCATGAAAATCCCAGGAGATCAGCAGTTTCTGTGATAATCAAACCAGCTGTCTTGCACCAAAGATCATTCAAAATCAAAATCAGGTTTAATATATGCCAGTAATATTTCTGTCATGAAATTTGTTGTTATGTGGCAACAGTACCTAATTTAAAAAATATGTATATTTATTTATTTAAACAGTTAAATTAAATAAATACTGCAAAAAGAGAATAAAAAAACATAGTGAGGTAGTGCTCATGGGTCCAATGTGCATTCAGAAATCAGATGGCAGAGAGGAAGAAGCTGTTCCTGAATAATTGAGTCTGTGCCTTCAAGCTCCTATATCTCCTCCATGATGGTAACAATGAGAAGAGGGTACATTCTGGGTGAAGTGTGTGTTATTATGTGTGTACATAATAAAGAACATCTGTTCCCAGTGGGCAATGCAGGTGGTTTACACCAGACCCGGAAGTGATAATGGTGACCTGGTCGCACACACTCATTTTTGAACAAAGTTCCGTAATAAAATTTTCCAGCATTTTACCCATGCTAAATTTGTCTTTATTAAGAACAAACATAACATGATGTTAGAAGCTGGTGTGAGCTCTAAGCACAGAGAGTAAATGAATATCATGAGCAACTAAGAAATAGATGTTAGTTCAGATGTGGAAAAAATGGCTAGACAGGCAAGAGAATATATTGTTCCCAAATTAACCAAGAGAAATTCTGGTGAGAGGCCAAAAATTCCAGTTATGCATAAACTAAGTCCTCCTGCACCTATACAGTTTAGTAGCAATCTAAGTGATAACTGGAAACACTTCAAACAGTATTCAATAGATATTCAGTGGCCAGCAGAGTGGGAGGCTGATGAAAAATTGAAAGCATCTATTTTTCTACATGTAATTGGTGATGACGCTTTGGACATTTATAACAGCTTGCACATTAATGAGATAGCCTTTACATTGGACACTGATAACAAAATTTAAGGAGTATTTTGTCCCAAGTAAAAAGCGGCCTGGTCGAGGGAAGTGCCTGGTGTGAAAAGGGCCACTCTTTGGCTCGAGAGGTTTTGGCAGTTGGATAGTGCAATCGAGAATTGATTAGCAGTTGATAAGCAATCAAGATTTGAATAGCTCAGACTCAGCAGAAAACAGCTGATTGGGCAATTGAGGTCAGGTGACCAAGCAGCTGGCAAAGCTCAAGCAAATAAAAAGAGGGAGAGCTCTAGCAGAGTGGCCTGTTGGGAAGTGCCTGGTGTGAAAAGGGACTTTGGTGAGGAGGCTGAGGGAGGAGATTATGCCACAACTGGAGAGGGTGAAGATATGACCACGAAGCTGATTCAGTGTGCTATATGCATGATGTGGGAGGTCAAGGACACTGATGGTGCCCCTGGCTGCTACAGCTGTGGAAAGTGTGTCCAGATTCAGCTTCTGAAGGAGCATGTTGCAGCACTGAAGAACTGGATAACCTCAGGATTATCTGTGAAAATGAGGGTTTTCTGGACAGGACCTACAGTGAGGTCATTACACTGAGGATACTGGAAGAGAGAAAGGGGGTGATGATGAGGAAAGAAAGGATGTTTGAAGTACAGGAGACCCCAGGGGATGGACCTCTTGTAAATGGGTTCATCCTCTTGGAAGCTGTCAGGACAGAAGATACTGCCAGTCTGAGAGGTGGACAGGTCTGCGAGTTGAAAATTGGTGTAGAAGTAGAGCTGAGGAGTCAGACATCAGGAAGAGCTGTGGTAGTAGGGGTTTCCATAGTAAGAGGTATGGAAAGGGGTTTTTGTGGCAACAGGTGAGATTTAAGAATGGTGTGTTGCCTCCCTGGTGCTAGGATCCAGGACTTCACAGACTGATTGCAGGGAATCCTCAAGGGTGAAGGTGAACAGCTGGAAGTGGTAGTGCATGTTGGCACAAATGACATCGGGAAGAAGAGGAAGGACATTCTGCAGTGGGACTTCAGAGAACTCGGAAGAAGGCTGAAAAGCAGGAATTCCAGGGTGGTTATCTCTGGTTTGCTTCCAGTTCCTTGTGCTGGAGAGGGCAGGAACAGGGAGGTAATGGATCTGAATGTGTGGCTGAGGAACTGCTGCAGGAAGCAAGGATTTACATTCTTGGACCACTGGGGTATGTTTTGGGGTAAGGATAAATTGTACAAAAGGAATGGGTTGCACCTTAATAGGCGGGGGACCAGCATTCTGGCAGACAGGTTTGCCACTGCAGCATGGATGTGTTTGAACTAAGTAGTGGGGGGGGAGGGGATGAACTGGAAATGTAAAGATGGAGTTAAAGGGAAAGTGAAAATAAGAAAAGTTTTAAAAGGACAACAGAATCAATGGAGCAGAAAACTCAAGAACAGATCATACAGTATGGTCAAGTGAAATAGGAATTGATATGAAAGGTGGGGGGGAGTAATGAATTAAAAGTATTATATATGAATGCATGAAGTACAAGGAATAAAGTAGATGAGCTTGAGGCTCAGTTGGCAATTGGCAAGTACGATGTTGGAATAACAGACATGGCTTCAAGCAGACAGGGCCTGAGAAATGAATATTCAAGGATATACGTCTTATCAAAAGGACAGACTGACGGGCAAAGGGGGTGGGGTGGCTCTGTTGGTGAGGAATGATATTCAGTCCCTTACGAGGGGGGACATAGAATCAGGGTATGGAGAGTCAGTATGGATAGAACTGAGAAATTCTAAGGGTAGAAACTCCCTAATGGGAGTTATCTACGGGCCCCCAAACAGCAGTCTGGATGTAGGGTGTAAGTTGAATGAAGAGTTAAAATTGGTATGTCGCAAAGGTAATGATACAGTTGTCATGGGGGATTTCAACATGCAGGTAGACTGGGAGAATCAGGATGGTACTAGACCCCAAGAAAGGGAGTTTGTGGAGTGCCTCTGAGATGGATTCTTAGAACAGCTTATACTGGAGCCTACCAGGGAGAAGGCAATTCTAGATTTAGTGTTGTGCAATGAACTGGATTTGATCAAGGACCTTGAGGTAAAGGAGGTAGTGACCATAATATATGTTTTAACCTACAGTTTGAGAAGAAGGGAAAATCGGATGCGTCAGTATTATAGTTGAACAAAGGGAACTATGGACCTATGAGGGAGGAGCTGGCCAAAGTTCCATGGAACAATACCCTAGCAGGGAAGACAATGGAACAACAATGGCAAGTATTTCTGGGAATAATGCAGAAGGTGCAGGATTGGTTCATTCCAAAGAGGAAGAAAGATCCTAAGGGGGGAGTAAGGGGTAGCCATGGCTGAGGGAAGTAAAGGACAGTATAAAAAAAAATAAAAGTATAACATAGCAAAGATGAGTGGGAAGCTGGAGGACTGGGAAGCTTTTAAAGAGCAACAGAAGATAACAAAAAAGGCAATACGCAGAGAAAAAATGAGGTACAAAGGTAAACTAGCCAAGAATATAAAGGAGGATAGTAAAAGCTTCTTTAGGTATGTGAACAGCAAAAAAATAGTTAACCCAAAATTGGGCCATTGAAGACAGAAATGGGTGAATTTATTATGGGGAACAAAGAAATGGCAGATGAGTTGAACAGGTACTTTGGATCTGTCTTCACTAGCGAAGACATAAACAATCTCCCAGATGTAATAGTGGCCAAAGGAACTAAGGTAATGGATGAACAGAAGGAAATTTATATTAGGCAAGAAACAGTGCTGGATAGACTGTTGGGTCTGAAGGCTGATAAGTCCTCGGGACCTGATGGTCTGCATCCCACGGTACTTAAGGAGGTGGCTCTAGAAATCGTGGATGCATTGGTAATCATTTTCCAATGTTCTATAGATTCAGGATCAGTTCCTGCAGATTGGAGGGTGGCTAATGTTGTCCCACTTTTCAAGAAAGGAGGGAGATAGAAAACAGAATTATAGACTGGTTAGCCTGACATCAGTAGTGGGAAAGATGCTGGAGTCAATTATAAAAGAGGAAATTACGACACATTTGGATAGCAGTAGAAGGATCAGTCCGACTCGGCATGGATTTACGAAGGGAAAATCATGCTTGACTAATCTTCTGTTTTTTGAGTCAGTCTCAGATTTGCACTAGATCTCCAGGTTTGAGACTGGTAGGCTTTTCAGTCTTGTCATGATACTGTTTGTTTCTTCTTCCCTTTTACTTTAACCAATCCGATCTTGTGTGCTCCTCTAGGTATCAACAGGTTTCTGTGTACTTGAAGGTTAGTGTGTATGCATCGACCCGTCAGTATTTAGCTTTGACCAATACTTAGCTGAGCTTCATGCATTGAGTCCTGTGAGTTTGGAGATTTGAGAGACTCTCTAGTTAGAGACAAATGAGTTTGCAGAATCTTAGGTAATGGGCTCGGTGAAAGATCGCTCCATGAAAAATATTTGATGCTGGCAAAGGCTGTGAATGTGTAGGGCAGAAGAGACCACACATGCACAAGCTAAGAAGCTACGCAAGACAGACAATCAGCGCATGCTGTGTAAACAAACAAGCAGTTCAGTGTATTTCTGGTAAAATGTTACCAATGCCGGTAAAATATGTTTAATGTTGATGAGTTGTCTTGGTAAGTCAACAAGAAAGAAAAGAGTGACCAAGAGATTAATGCTAATATACAAGCCTATGATGACATGATTGTCACAAGATTAGGAAAACAGCAGGGACAGATGAAACAATGAAAGTACTCAAAGATACGATACAGAAAGAGTGGCTGGCAGATAAGAATGACTGTCGAATGTGGGCATGCAGAGCTGGAGTGTCAGTAGTAGGAAACATGTTTGAGATTCCAGTGTTGCTATGCAGGGAAATAATGCAAATGATTCTGAAAGGGCATGTTAGTGTGGAAAAATGTAAACATAGAGCTCATGAAGTGAAGGACTAGCCAAGAGTGAATGAAGATATCGGCCAAACTACTGCTTTATGTGAAATATACCTCGCCTACAGACCAAAACAGCAAGAACTGCTTACACTACACACTGTACCAGACAGGCTGTACTAAGTTGGAGAGGATTTGTTTGATTTCAATGGGAAGAGTTTTTTATTGTAACAGACTACTTTTCCAATTACCCAGAGGTTGCAACACTACAATCAACATCCTGCAAAGCCGTCATCACCTTCCTGAAATCTGTTTGCGAGGTATGGAGTTACATGTGAAGTGACCCACAAATTTCAAGCTGTGAGTTTGAGCCCTTGGCCAAATTCTTGAAGCCCACATCACTCAAAATCTAATGGCCTAGCAGAGTTTGGTCAAGGTAGTAAAGGATCTCATGAAGAAAGCATGAGTCGGACAAGACGATTTCCACAAAAATCTAATTTACAGACTGGCCTTTCACCAGCCTAAATACTGATGGGTCGATGCATACACACTAACCTTCAAGTACACAGAAACCTGTTGACACCTAGAGGAGCAGCTAAGATCGGTTTGGCTAAAGTAAAAGGGAAGGAGAAACAGAAACAGTATCATGACAAGACTGAAAAGCCTACCAGTCTCAAACCTGGAGATCTAGTGCAAATCTGAGACTGATTCTGGCATATGGCTCATGCAAGAGGAAGTAGCTCCAATTCAGAGTGAGGGCCACCTCTGGGAAGAAACTGTGTAGATTTACAACCACAAGCTCCAGCCCATAAGCTGTGACACATCACCTGTCAGTACACCAAAGTGGCTAGCAGGTGTAAGAAGTGAACATGTTAGACCATATGACCAATAGATACAAGAGCAGAATTAGCCCATTTGGCCCATCAAGTCTGCTCCATCATTTCATCATGGCTGATCCAATTTTCCGCTCAGCTCCAATCTCCTGCCTTCTCTCTGTATCCCTTCATGCCCTGACCAATCAAGAATCTATCAACTGTCTGCCTTAAATATAGATTAAGACTTGCTTTCCAGAGCTGCCTGTAGCAAAGAATTCCACAGATTCACGACTCTATGGCTAAAGAAATTTCTCCACATCTCTATTCTAAAAGGATGCCCCTCTATTCTGTGGCTGTGTCCTCTGGATTTAGACTCTCCCACCCTAGGAAACATCCTCTCCACATCCACTCTATTAAGGTCTTTCATCATTCGATAGGTTTCAATGAGGTCACTCCTCATTCTTCTGAATTCCAGTGAATACAGGCCCAGAGCCATCAAATACTCTTCCTTTGACCAACCATTCAATCCTGGAATTATTCTTGTGAACCTCCTTTGAACCCTCTCCAGTTTCAGCACATCCTTTCTAAGACAGGATCCCAAACCTGCTCACAGTACTCCACCTGAAGCTTCACAGGTGCTTTATAAAGTTTCAACATTACATTCTTGCTTTTATATTCTAGTCGTCTTGAAATGAATGGTAACATTTCATTTGCCTTCTTTATCACAGGCTCAACCTGCAAATTAACCTTTAGGGAATCTGCACTGTTTTTGTGCACTTTATGCAGTCCAGTGTAGGTCTGTAGTATAGCTTTCTGTGTTTTTTTTATTATGTAGTTCAGTCTAGTTTTCTGTACTGTCATGTAAACCATGGTCCTGAAAAACATCTCATTTTTACTATGCACTGTACCAGCAGTTATGGTCGAAATGACAATAAAACTTGACTTGACACAAGGATTCCCAAGTCCCTTTGAACCTAAGTTTTTTTGTATTTTCTCTCCATTTAGTAAATAGTCAACCCTTTCATGGCCATACACTTCCTGAGACTGTATACCATCTGGCTTTCTTTGCCTACTTTCCTAATCTTTCCAAGTCCTTATGTGGTCTCTCTACTTTGAAATTACCTGCCCCCCCACCTATCTTCATATCGTCTGCAAACATTGCAACAAAGCCTTCAATTCCATCATGCAAATTATTAACATATAACATAAAAAGAATCAGTCTCAACACCTGTGGAACACCACCAGTCACCGACAGCTAGTCAGAAAAGGTTCCCTTTATTCCCACTCTTTGCCTCCTGCCAATCAGTCACTGTTTTATCCATGCTAGAAACTTCCCTGTAATACAATGGGCTAGTAGCTTGTAAGTAGCCTTATAAGAACGTAAGAACTTAAGAACTTAAGAAGTAAGAGCAAGACTAGGCCATCTGGCCTGTCGAGACTGCTCGGCCAATCAATAAGATCATGACTGATCTGACCATGGACTCATCTCCACCTACCTGCCTTATCCCCATAACCCTTAATTCCCTTACTATGCAAATATCTATCCAACCTTGTTTTAAATATATTTCCTGAGGAGTCTCCACTGCTTCATTGGCATAGAATTCCACAGATTCACCACTCTTTAGGAAAAGTTCCTTCTCATCTCCTCCTCAAATTTACTCCCCCAAATTTTGAGTTCTAGTCTCACTTACCAGTGGAAACAACTTTCCTGCCTCTACTTTATCTATCCTTTTCATAATTTTATATATTTCTATAAGTTCTGTCACCCTTCTGAATTTCAATGAGAGCAGTCCCAGGTGACTCGATCTCTCCTGATCTCTAGAATCAACCTGGTGAACCTCTTCTGCACTGCCTCCAAAGCAAGTAAGGAGACCAGAACTGCACACAGTACTTGGATGCGGCCTCACCAGTTGCAGCATAACCTCCCTGCTCTTAAATGCAATCCCTCTAGCAGTAAAGGCCAAAATTCCATTTGTCTACTTGATAGCCTACTGCACCTGCAAACCAACCTTTTGTGATTCATGCACAAGCACTCCCAAGTCCCTCTGCACATCAGCATGCTGCAATCTTTTACCATTTAAATAATAATTTGATCTTTCATTTTTCCTTCCAAAGTGGATGATCTCACATTTACCAGCATTGTACTCCATCTGCCAGACTCTTACCAATTCACTTATCCTATGCATATCTCTCTGTAGATTCTCCATATCCTCTACACAGTTTGTTTTTCCACTCAATTTAGTGTCATCAGCAAACTTAGATACACTACACTTGGTCCCCTCTTCCAGATTGTTAATGTATATCATGAACAATTGGGGCCAAGCACCAACTCTTGCGGTGCACCGCTCACCACTGATTGCCAACCAGAGAAACACCCAAGTATCCCAACTCTCTGCTTTCTATTAGTTAACCAATCCTTTATCCTTGCTGATACATCACCTCAACTCTATGCATCCTTATGGATAAGTCTTTCATCTGGCACCTTACTGAACGCCTTCTGGAAATCCAAGTAAATAATGTCCATCTGATTCCCTCTATTTACTGCACTTGTTACATCCATAAAGAACTCCAGTACGTTTTGTAAAACAGGACCTGCCTTTGCTGAATCCATGTTGCATTTGCATGATGGATCCATTTTTTTCCAGATGCCTCAGTATTTTTTCTTTAATGATAGCTTCAAGCATTTTCCCAGCTACAGATGTTGTTGAGCACAATTCCCAGGAAGTACTCATGTTGAGCAGAGTTCTCAGAAAGATAGAAATGCTAACACAGCAAATGAAAGCAATACAGCTGTGGAAACCAATAGCAGACCAAAAAGAATCATCAAGCCACCTCAGAGACTGAATGAAATTTGTTAAGGTACTTCATTTGCTCATTACAATGGAAGTTAATGTAGATATTTTTGTTGGAAAGGATTATTGCTCCTTGCAGGTTTATGAGGACATAGTATCATGTTTGTTTTTCTTTAAAGGGGGAAGATGTGTTGCTATGTTTGTACATAATAAAGAACTGCAGTGCCCAGTGGGCAATGTGGGCAGTTCAACCTGGAACCAGAAGTGATCATGGTGAGCTGGAGTATTCTAAATGAAATGTTCTAGTGTTTTACCCACACTAAGTTTGTATTTATTAAAAGCAAACATAACAATAATAGAGGCTGCCTTTTTTTTGCAGCATCGCTCCTTGAAGATATCCTGAGTGCTGGGGCAGCTAGTGCTCATGATGGAGCTAACTAGTTCACAACTTTCTGCAGCTTATTTCAATCCTGTGCAGTGCCCCCCATACCAGATGGTGATGTAGCCAGTTAGAATGCTTTCCATGGTATATCTGTATTAATTTGGAAGTGTCTTTGGTGACCTTTTCAAACTCCTAATAGAATGTAGCTGCTGTCATGCCTTCTTTGCAACTGTATTGATATGCTGGGCCCAGGATACATCCTCAGAGATGTTGACACCCAAGAACTTGAAATTGCTCACCCTTTCCACTTCTGATCCCTTGATGAGGTCTGGTGTATGTGTGTGTCCTCATCTTAACCTTTCTGAAGTCCACAATCAATTATTTGGTCTTAGTGATGTTGAATGCAGGTTGTTGCTGTGACATCACTCAACCAGTTGATCTACCTTGCTCCTGTACCCTTTCTCATCACTATCTAAAATTCTGCCAACAATAGTTGTGTCATCAGCAAATTTATAGATGCCATTTGAGCTGTGCCCAGCCACACAGTTATGGGTGCAGAGAGAGTAGAACACTGGGCTAAGTACACATCCCTGTGGGGTGCCTGTGTCGATTGTCAGTGGGGTGGGGATGTTATTTCCAATCCGCACTGACTGTGGTCTCCCAGTTAGGGTGTCAAGGATCCAGATTCAGAGGGAGGTACCGAGGTCCAGGTTCTAGTGCTTTTTGATCAGAACTGTAGGAATGATTGTGTTGATCACTGATCTGTAGTGAATAAACAGCAGCCTGATGTAAGTATTAGTATTGTCCAGGTGATCCAAGGCCCATGAAAGCCAATTAAATTGCATTCACTGTAGAACTATTGTGGTGAAAAGCAAATTGCAGTGGGTGCAGTTCCTTGCTTAGGAAGGAGTTGATTCTAGCCCTAACCCATTCTTCAAAGCATGGCATCACCGTAGATGTAAGGACAATTGTCATTAAGGCAGTGCACCCTGCTCTTCATGGGTACTGGTATATCCATTGTCCTTTTGAAGCAGGTGGGAACTTCTGATTATAGCAATGAGAGATTGGAAATGTCTCTGAACACCAACAGTTGGTTGGCACAGACTTTCAGAGCCCTAGCAGGTTCACCATCGGGGCCTGTCACCCTGTAAGGGTTCACCCTCTTGAAGTGCATAAGAAGCCTTGAGCTCATCTGGTAGTGAAGCATCATTGCCATTCATGGTGTTAGGTTTCACTTTGTAGGAAGTAATCAACTACAAACTCTGCCAGAGTTGATGTGCTTCCTATTCCACTTCTAACCTCAAATGGAATTGTTCTTTTGCTCTTGAAATTAGTCATACATGACCTTCATCACCAGACTTGAATGCCACAGATCTAGCCCTCAGCAGACTACAAATCTCCTGGTTCATCCATGGCTTTAGATTCAGCCATGTGCGGTATGCTCTTGTAGGCACACTCTCATCCACACAGCTTTTAATGAATGTTCAAAGTCACTTGGATCACACTTATTCCCCATTCGGATGTTTGGTCTGAACAACACCTGTGCCTCTAGACCATGTCTACATGCTTTTATGCATTGAATTGCTGCCTGATGGAAGGTCCCGGCCCAAAACGTCGACTGTTTACACTTTTCCACAGATGCTGCCAGGCTCCTCCAGCATTGTAGGTGCACAGGTGTATCTAATAAAATGGCCACTCTGTGTACATTAGGGTTTTGGAATTTGTTGTGGTGTGTTGATGCAACATGCAACTAAAAACAACATTCAACTATTATAAATAATAAAATATTATATAAAGTTAGAAATTAAATTATGGAATAAAATGTGCATTAGTACATAAATACATAATTCAGCAGGCCAGACAGTGTCTATGGAAAAGAGTAAACAATCAACATTTCAGGCCGAGACCCTTCATCTGGACTGGAGAAAAAAGATGAGGTCAGAGTAAGAAGGTAGGGGGTAAGGGAGGAAGAAGTACCAGATGGTATGTAATAGGTGAAACTGGGAGAGGGGGAGGAGTAAAGCAAGGAATTGGGAAGTCAAAGAGGTAAAGGGCTGGAAAAGAGAGACGCAGACAGGAGAGGACAGAAGGTCATGGAAGAAAGAGAAAGGGGTGGAGCACCAGAGGAAGGTGATGGGCAAGCAAGGAGATAATGTGTGAGAGAGAAAAGAGAAAGGGGAATAGTGAAGAGTGGGGAGGCATTACCAGAAGTTTGAGAAATTGTTGTTAATGCCATCAGGTTGGAGGCTACCCAGATGGAATATAAGGTCCTCCTCGAACCTCCAATCTGAGTGTGGGCTCATCACGACAGTGGAGGAAGCCAGGGCTTGACATACCAGAATGGGAATGGGAAGTGGAATTAAAATGGGAGGCCACTGGGAAATCCCTCTGTTTCTGGTGGACAGAGTGTAGGTGTTTGGTGAAGCAGTCTCCCAATCTACATCGGCCGCACCGGGAGCACTGAATACAGTAGATGACCCAAACAGATTCACAGGTGAAGTGTCACCTCACCTGGATGGACTATTTGGAGCCATTAATTGTAGTGAGGGCGGAGTTGTAGGGGCAGGTGTAGCACTTGTTCCGTTTGCAAGGATAAGTGCCAGGAGGGAGATTGGAAGGGAGGGACAAATGGACAATGGAGCCGTGTAGGGAGTGATCCCTGTGGAAAGCATAAGGTGAGAGGGAATCATCATAAAAGGTGGGTTTAAATTGTTTACAGTGCAGTGAACTGACTGAGGTAATAGACTGAGGGGCTATGGGAGGTGGGTAACTAGAATTGATGTTAAGATTAGTTGCCCAAGGGAAGAAACTTTAAAGATAGTGTAAGGTTTTTCTTTTAATAGCCCTCAAGCGCTTTCTGGAAGGGAGCTTTTGGAAAAGGCAGCTTGCTGGGTGGGTGGAGTCTACAATGATATTTCCTGCCCGTTTCTTTTTTCTTCTATGATTTACACCATTTTTATTAAACCAGTCATCTAATAACAAGTTCATTTGCAAGTAATGCTTTGTTGCAGCATGGTTAAGGTCAAGTGGATTCAACATCTGGTTAGATCATGGTATCCCGGTTATTGACATTGTTACTTATCCTGATTAGGTCACTGTCTGAGGTCAACATGGACAGTATAGCTTCTTTTATCAGGTCAAGCAGATGGGCAAAGAGTATTAGTCAGTAATTCAAATTATTTAATGATAAGCATCTTGAACCTTGGACAGTTTCTTCTGTGCTAAGTTAGCAATAAGCATCCTGGGCCTGGGTAGTGAATATCCATCGCATACACTCAGTGGCCATTTAATTGGGTGCAGAAGGTACCCAATAAAGTAGCCACTGAGCGTATGTTTATGATCTTCCACTGCTGTGATCCATCCGCTTCAAGGTTCATTGTGTGGTTCATTCAGAGATGCTCTTCTGAACACCACTGTTGTAAGGACTGTATATTTGAGTTTCTGTCATCTTCCTCTTAGTTTAAACCAGTCTGCCTTTCTGCTCTTCATTCTGGTTTTTGTTCAGGACAGCAACTGAACCTCTTGACCATACCTATCTGCTCTTATGCATGGAGTTGCTGGCACATGATTGGTTGATTAGATGTTTGCATCAACAAGCAGGTGTACTTAATAAAGTGGCCACTGAGTCTATAGCAGTTACACTGTCGGAAACATATCAATGGAGTGAGGAAGAGTCCTCCAATTGTGATGTCTTCCAGTACTTCATTCTATGCTTCAAAAATAAACTGAATCACATTGAAATATATCTGGACATTCTCCCCTCAATGTATTTTAGGGCAGCCTGTTCCATAAGTCCATCACCCTGAGGCTGGACGCAATAGATGACACTTTGGAAATGGTGGAATCTGAAACAAAATAGTTGCTGGAGAAACTTAACAGAGGAAAATGGACAGTTGGCATTTTGGGGCGAGACCCATCACCTGGACTGAAGGAATCGAGGGGAGGTTAAAGAGAGTATAAAGAAGTGACAGGGAGGGGTGAGGTAAGAACTTGGAGCTACTATGTGGTGGTGATTGGCAAATGGACTGGGGTAGGGGAGGGAAAGATGGAGGTAATAAATTAAGCTAGAAGGTGTGAGGTGGATGCCACAAAGGGCTGCAGATTATGGAATTTGAGAAGAAAGAGAAGTACTATTATCATACTTGATAACCTCAATTAGGATTTAATTTGTTATGAAATCTGTTGTTTTGTAGCAGTAGTACTGTGCAATAAATAAACATTACAATAAAATGAATGAGTGAATAGTGCAAAAAGGGAGCAAAAACAGTGAGATTATGTTCATGGGTTCAGGGCAAAAAGGAAGAAGCTCTTCTTAAAATGTTGAGTGTGCATTTTCAGACTCCTGTACCTCCTCCTTAATGGTGGTAATGAGAAGAGGACATGTCCAGGATGGGGAGGGTTCTTCACAATGGATGAAGATAATGAAGAAAAATGGAAAACTAGAAACTGCAAACACTGGGTCAACACACAAACTGCTGGAGAAACTCAGTTCATCAGGCAGAAACTGTGGGAGGAAAATGGACAGTTGACATTTTGGTCTAGACTGAATCCAGATGAAGGCTCTCAACCCAAAACCTAGTCTGTCCATTCCCCCCACCACCACCATAGATGTTACTGCTTTGTTCCTCTAGCAGTTGGTTATTTCATAATTATTTTTATAATAAGTTGTGCATGTGAGCTTGATTACAGCTTTTAAAATAAATTTGGATAGGTGCATGGATTGTAGGGCTAAAGGAGGGCTATAGACCTGGTGTGGGTCAATGGGAATAGATGGTTTAAATGTGTTACGTATTCGGGCAACAATAATATAGATGAGTTAGGCAAGGGGTTTTATAACGAATAACACGTTTATTAAACACTGATAACAAACCCCCTTCAAATGTAAACAAACCCAAACAATGATCCGAGCTCAGCTGCTGACAGCTGGTCAGACAGTTCTTAATAGCTTTGCAGTCTCAAACAGTCTTTAAAGTAGTATTGAAAAAAACTCAGTTCTCCAAAGCGATATGCCGAATGAAAACAGTATTTTAAAACGATATGCCGACAGTTCAAAAGCTCACGGTACTTTTAAAAGGAGAGACTTTTTTAAAGCGATTTAAATTCTCTTCCACGTCGATGTCCTTCGATTCCCAGCGTCGAACTCCCACGTCGAATTTTATTAAATATAACAACTTAAAGTGACTGACCTCTCTTCCACACTATTCTCAAACCCTTTCTGGTCATCCCAGGGGTCAACAGCGAGAATAGTCAACGAAATCCTTCCGAATGAGGATCAAACAAGGTCGAAGTCAATCCATCGAAAATCGATTTTTCTTGATCTCCAAACTTCACTCTCCCTTAGCAAAGAAACCGTTGGCTCTGACCTTTTAAACTTTAGGCATTAACAAAACTTCATTTTTAACTAAACTGCGTCATCCTTTTAAATCACGCAGTGACATGAAGTCATCTTGGCAAATCCAGCCACGAACTGCCCCACCTGACAGGGTGGGTCTTCCTTTTATACCCTGTAGAAAAAACCTGTCACATGACCTCTACTGGCGGGAAAATGACATCACTCCACCATTACCTCATGTCCAATATAACTTCAACCCCAGTCACGTGACAAGGGTACCACTGTCATGTGTCACGGGTACGTAACACCTCCCTCCAAAAAAAAAACATTTTTGGTCTATCAAGAACAAAAATTTTTAACAATTACTTACAAAAAAAAAACAAATGTATAAATCATATAACATACACAATATACAATACAGTAGGAGTGTTACAATAAAAAACCACTCCAAAAAAAACCATTGTACATTCAACATCGAGATAGACAATCAGCAACCACATTATCTTTACCTTTAATATGAGTTATCACAATATTGTACTCTTGTAACATCAAACTCCAATTTAATAATCTTCTGTTTTTGTTTTTCATCTTACTCAGAAAAACTAACGGATTATGATCAGTGTAAACAATAAGTGGTTTTTGAGTTGTACCAACATATACCTCAAAATATTCCAAAGCTAAAACAAGAGATAACAATTCTTTCTCTATTGTTGAATAGTTTCTTTGATGCTTATTAAATTTCTTAGAAAAGTAAGCTACTGGATGATCAACCTCATCACCCTCATTCTTTTGCATCAATACTGCTCCCGCAGCTTCATCACTAGCATCCACAGCTAATGAAAAAGGTTTTTCAAAGTCAGGTGCCTTAAGCACAGGTTGTTCACATATCATTGTTTTCAATTTTTCAAATGCTTCCTGACAAAACACTGTCCACACAAACTTTACATTCTTCTGCAGAAGATTAGTTAATGGAAGGGCAACATTAGCAAAATTCTTACAAAATTTTCGATAATATCCTACCATTCCCAAAAACCTTCTGAGAGTTTTTTTCCCCGTCGGAGTGGGAATTTCCAAAATTGCCTGAACTTTTGCCTGAACAGGAGCTACCTTACCTTGACCCACAACATAACCAAGGTAAGTCACAGTAGCATGTCCAAATTCACTCTTGGCTAAATTAATAGTCAAGTTAGCTTTTGAAAGCTTTTCAAACAATTTCTCCACCGCAATAATGTGTGCTTCCCAAGTATCATTTCCTGTCACTAAATCATCAATATAAGCATCAGTATCTTTCAAACCCTGAATCACAGAATTAATCATCCTCTGGAAAGTACCTGGCGCATTCTTCATCCCAAATGGAAGAACATTATACTCATATAACCCAGATGGAGTTACAAATGCAGAAATCTCTCTACCTCTGTCCGTTAACGGAACACACCAATACCCTTTCAACAAATCAATCTTTGTAAGGAACTTTGCTTTTCCAACCTTATCTACACAATCATCTACTCTAGGAATTGGATATGCATCTGTTTTCGTTACAACATTCACCTTCCTATAGTCCGTACAAAACCTAATACTACCATCAGGTTTTGGCACCATAACACATGGCGAACTCCAATTCGAGTTAGAATGTCTAATAATATTATTCTCTAACATGTATTCAATTTCTTTCTCAGCAAGTTCACATTTTTCCATGTTCATCCTATATGGATGTTGTTTAATAGGTTTGGCATCTCCAACATCTACATCATGTGAAGCTATAGTAGTCCTTCTAGGAACATCTGGAAACAAATCCTTATACTTAAAAATCAATTCCTTCATCTGTTGTTTCTGCTCTAGCTGTAAATGTGCTAATTTCTCATCCATATTTTCCAAAATAGTCGAATTAGGTAACCTAACAGAAACAATGTTAGATTTAGAATGAAAGTCAGATGAATCATCTATCATGTTCCCAGTTAAATCCAACTCATTCTCACTAACCACAACAGTCACAGTATCAGATTGTTTCTCAAAATATGGTTTAATCATATTTATGTGGCAAAGTTGTGTTGACCTTCTACGATCTGGAGTTTTTATTACATAATCCACATCATTAACTCTAGACACAATTTCATAAGGTCCATGAAATCTAGCTTGTAAAGGATTTGTCTGCACTGGGAAAAGAACCAACACCTTATCTCCAGGCTTAAACATCCTCATCCTAGCTTCCTTATCATACCAAGTTTTCATTTTCTCCTGAGCCAACTTCAAATTTTCCTTGGCTAAGCTACAAGCTTTATGTAACCTGTCCTTAAATTTCAAAACATAGTCCAACAAATTAGTATGCACTTCCTTACTAATCCACTGTTCCTTCAATAAAGCTAAAGGTCCTCTAACTCTATGTCCAAACACAAGTTCAAATGGACTAAAACCTAAAGATTCCTGTACCGATTCCCTTACTGCAAATAAAAGTAAGTTTATACTCTCATCCCAGTCACCTTCATTCTCCACACAATATGTCCTAATCATATTCTTGAGAGTAGAATGAAACCTCTCCAAAGCACCTTGCGATTCTGGATGGTATGCAGACGAAATGATTTGCTTAGCTCCCAATTTATAAACTATCTGTTGAAACAATCCAGACATAAAATTACTACCTTGATCAGTTTGTATTTCCTTAGGCAATCCAAAATAAGTAAAGAATTTTATAAGAGCCTTCGTCACAGTTTTAGCTTTTATATTCCTAAGTGGTACTGCCTCTGGAAACCTAGACGAAGTACACATGATAGTCAACAAATACTGATAACCAGTTTTTGTCTTTGGTAATGGACCAACACAATCTACAATAACTTTAGAAAACGGTTCACCAAATGCTGGAATAGGTTGTAATGGAGCTACTGGTGTAACCTGATTTGGTTTACCCACAATTTGACAAGTATGGCACGTCTTACAAAACATCGCCACATCTTTTCTTAGACCAGGCCAGTAAAAATGTTTTAAAATCTTGTCCACAGTTTTCCTTACCCCTTGATGTCCACCTAAAGGCACACTATGAGCTAAAGTCAAAATCTCATTCCGATAAACCTTAGGAACAACTACCTGATAAACAACATTCCATTCCTCACTTGCAGGAATTGTAGGCGACCTCCACTTCCTCATCAACACTCCTTTTTCCAAGTAATATCCTACTGACACCTTCTCAATTTCACTACCTAGTAAAGCTTGTTCCTTTAATTTTATAATCTCAGGATCTCTATTCTGCTCTGCTATCATCTCCTTCCGAGACAAAGATAAATCTTCATAGTCAGACTTACTCCCAGAATCTTGTTCAAACAACGAAGGTAAGAAAGTTTCTGACACATCCTCAAAACTCGAATCCTGAGTTGAACAGTCATGAGTAACAACCTCATTCTGCACATCAATTTTTTTAGCCATAGCTCTAGTCACAACACAGGAAAAATCTGTGTTAGAATTCACCTCAGGTACCTCTGATTCCATTGTCAAATGCACTTCAGGAAAAACTTGTCCACCTGCCAAGTCATTACCTAACAATAAAGAAATACCCTTCACAGGTAAGCTATGCTGTAATCCTACCTTAACAAATCCTGTAACTAACCCTGACTTTAAATTTACTTCATGTAAACGTACAGGCATAAAATCACTTCCAACACCTCTTATGTAATTTACCTCACCAGTATCACTCTCTTCATTAAACTTCAACACACTATCTAACATCAGTGATTGAGAAGCTCCAGTATCCCTAAGAATTTTTATTGGCACCAGAGTAGATCCTTCTTTCAAGGATACAAACCCTTCAGTTATAAAATGATCATATCCCTTTCTAACTTTGTCAGACTCTAACAAATCCTCATTTGTGTTTACCAAACCCTGTAACTTTACAGGTGCTTCAGTATGTTGCACACAAGCATCCGGAACTGCTTCCTTCTCTTTCTTTTTCAATTTGAAACAGTTAGCTATTACATGGCCAGGCTTCTTACAATAGTTACAAATAAGACCAAACTGTCTTTCCTTCACAGGTTTTCCTTCCTCCTTACCTCTCTCATTAACCTCTAATTTAATTTCTGATTTACCTTGAGTCTCCATATTATTTCTCCTCTTAAAAATTCTACCCTGAGGAAATTTATTCTTATGAATTAAAACATACTCATCAGCTAATCTAGCACAGTCCTGCAATTTATCAGTATCCCTCTCATTTAAGTAGGTCCTTACTTCAACAGGAATGCTTCTTTTAAATTCCTCCATTAAAATCAGCTCTCTCAATGTCTCATAGTCCTCATTTACATTTTTAGAAGAAACCCATCTCTCAAAACACATAGCTTTATCATAGGCAAATTCCACATAAGTCTTTTCCACAGACTTTTTCAAACTCCTGAATCTTTCCCTGTACGCTTCTGGGACCAACTCATATGATTTGAGAATATTTTCTTTCACAATATCATAATCTAATGCTTGCGCAGCAGTTAAAGCTGTGTAAACGTCTCGTGCCTTGCCTTTGATTACACTCTGTAATAACACTGACCATTTATCTTTCGGCCACTCTGACATCCGAGCAATAGTTTCAAAATGTTGAAAATATCTCTCCACTTCTGTTTCACTAAATGGAGGGACCAATTTAATTTCCTGGCTAGCAACAAACGGTTTTCTAGTATCAGAAGACTGATTCTCAGACCTTAAATTCACCATTGCATATTCAAATTCCCTTTTCCTCTGCTCAGATTCCAATTTACACCTCTCTAACTCTGCTTTACTTTGTTCCAACCTCATTTGTTCAATTTGCAACTGCATCTCCAGATTACTTATTGGAAACGATTCTAAAATCGATTCTTCAAAATGACCCGAAGCCACAAAATGTGATGCGATCTTTCTCTGTATAACAGCTTTTGAAGTAGTTGGCAAGATCCCTTTAAGATGCAACCGATTAGCAAGTTCAGAGACTTCAGTTTTTTTCGCCTTCGCTAACAAATCCGCGTCTGGCGAATCCAGAAACTCATCAATATTCATCGTTGCCGAATACCACTCACAAGCCAAACAAACAAAAAAAAAATCGAGCAATCCCCGTTACCAAAACACCGATTCAAAATTCAAAAAACTTTCCAAACTCAAATAATTCGATCCCGGACGTACCCCCATAATTATGTTACGTATTCGGGCAACAATAATATAGATGAGTTAGGCAAGGGGTTTTATAACGAATAACACGTTTATTAAACACTGATAACAAACCCCCTTCAAATGTAAACAAACCCAAACAATGATCCGAGCTCAGCTGCTGACAGCTGGTCAGACAGTTCTTAATAGCTTTGCAGTCTCAAACAGTCTTTAAAGTAGTATTGAAAAAAACTCAGTTCTCCAAAGCGATATGCCGAATGAAAACAGTATTTTAAAACGATATGCCGACAGTTCAAAAGCTCACGGTACTTTTAAAAGGAGAGACTTTTTTAAAGCGATTTAAATTCTCTTCCACGTCGATGTCCTTCGATTCCCAGCGTCGAACTCCCACGTCGAATTTTATTAAATATAACAACTTAAAGTGACTGACCTCTCTTCCACACTATTCTCAAACCCTTTCTGGTCATCCCAGGGGTCAACAGCGAGAATAGTCAACGAAATCCTTCCGAATGAGGATCAAACAAGGTCGAAGTCAATCCATCGAAAATCGATTTTTCTTGATCTCCAAACTTCACTCTCCCTTAGCAAAGAAACCGTTGGCTCTGACCTTTTAAACTTTAGGCATTAACAAAACTTCATTTTTAACTAAACTGCGTCATCCTTTTAAATCACGCAGTGACATGAAGTCATCTTGGCAAATCCAGCCACGAACTGCCCCACCTGACAGGGTGGGTCTTCCTTTTATACCCTGTAGAAAAAACCTGTCACATGACCTCTACTGGCGGGAAAATGACATCACTCCACCATTACCTCATGTCCAATATAACTTCAACCCCAGTCACGTGACAAGGGTACCACTGTCATGTGTCACGGGTACGTAACAAATGGTTTGGCTCAGGCTGAATAGGCCAAAGGGGCTGTTTCTGGCTTTACCTTTCACCATCTCTCCATCTCCTATTGCCAATCTTTCACCATCTCTCCATCTCCTATGAATTTATTTTGCTGAAAGGATATAGAATTAGACCAAGAAAGTAGCATGGAGGTGAAAGATCAAACAGTAACAAGCTGCCTGACCTGCTGAGTATTCTCAGCAAACATTTTTATTTTAAAAAAAAACTATGGTTGTACACAATGGTGGGGCAGGTACTTATGGTCCACATTTGCTCTTATTCCATTTGCTTGTCTTTGTTTATCTCTCGACTCCAGCGAGAAACTTTTTGTCTATGGGCCACAGTGTTATACAGGTATACAGTAGGGATAAAAGGACCTTCATTGAATTACATTGATGCTGTCCATTAGGTTAGATTAATCCCACCAGTTTACCTAGTCTTCATTGCCATGAAGTTCAAGGGTTTGTCTAAATACACGCTATGAGTTTTGTGAGAGAATCTCTACAATCCACCCCCCCCCTCCCCCCAGGCAGCAAGTTCCAGGTTTCAGTCATCTCCTGGCTGAGATATTCCTCACATCTTCTCTAACTATCCTGACCTTCAACTTAAACCTGTATCTTCTGACCACGAATGCCCCCACACAGATACTTAAATCCAGTCACAGGGGAAGCACCATGGGGATCATCAACAACTGAATCTGTGGATAAAGCAGAATTACTGGAGGTTTGTAATAAGTAGCACAAGGCTTTTTAGCAGTGAAAGGATTCATGATAGCCCCTGTGAAACATTATCTTCTGTGTCAGAACTCTTGGATGTTTGAGGAAATGATTAGTAACTTATTCCAGCTAAAATATCTAATAACTTATCAGAATCAGAATCAAGTTTAACATCATTGTCACATGTCATGAAATTTGTTGCTTTGTCACAACTGTACATTGCAATTCAAAGTAATAAAAACTATAAATGATCTTAAGAAGTATATATAAATTATAAATTAAATAAGTTGTGCAAAAAGAGAGGGAAAAATACTGAGGAAGTGTTCATGGGTTCATCGTCCATTCAGAAATCTGATGGCGGAGAGGAAGAAGCTGTTTCTGAAATGTTGAGTATGTATCTTCAGGCTCCTCTACCTCCTCTTTGATGGTAGCAATGACAAGAGGGTATGTTCTGGGTTTTGGGGGGTCCTTAATGCTCATTCTCACTTTTTGAAGGTGTCCCGGATACAGGGGAATCTCATGATGGTGCTGGCTGAGATTACACCACTCTGCAGCTTTTTCTGATTTTGTGCAGTGCGCCACCCAATACCAGATGGTGATGCAAGCAATTTGAATGATCACCGTGGTACATCTGTGGAAATTTGTGAGTGACTTTGGTGATATACCAATGCTCCTCAAACTCCAAATGAAATATATTTCCTGTCATGCCATCTTTGTAATTGCATCAATATGTGGGGCCGAAGATAAACCTTCACAGATGTTGACACCCTGGAACTTGAAACTGCTCACCTTTTCCACTGCTGAAACCTCAATGAGGGCTGGTGTGTGGTCCTTTGATTCCCCCTTTCTGAAGTCTTATTGATATTGAGTACAAGGTTGTTGCTGCGATGCCACTCAACCAGCTGATATATCTTGCCACTGTACACCTTCTCAAAACCATCTGAAATTTTGCCAATAATAGTTGAGTCATTGGCAAATTTATAGATGGCATTTGATGCCTGTGCACACAGACATGGGTATGGAGAGAGTAGAGCAGTTGGCTAAGCACACATCCCTGAGGTGTGTCAGTGATGATTGTCAGGGAGAAGGAGATGTTATTTCTAATCTGCATAGACTGTGGTCTCCCAGTGAAGATGCCTAAGATCCAGTTGCAGAGGAAGGTACAGAGGCCTAGGTTTCATAACTTTTTGATTAAAACTGAGGGTACGATTGTTTCACTGTCGACCTTATCTGCTGTAAGCTTCAACTGATTTGTGTTCAGACTCCTCCACAACCAAATAAAATAATCACAAGCCTATCTAGTCTTTACTCTATAAAAATTTGGATCCCAAGCAACATCCTGATGAACTTTCTCAACACTATCTCCACAATACCAATCTTCATGTCATCCTTGAATTATTAATCATGTCTATTATAGTACGTTCATATCTGGATCATATAAAACAAATACCAAAGGTCCAAGAAACAAATGCTACATAATGCTAGTAGTTATAGGCTTCGAACTTAAAAAAAAAACTTAACTTTCTCTCTCTCCAATCAGAAAACCTCCATTACCTCTCCATCTCCTACCAGAAAACCTCCTTCATCTCTGTCTCCTATTACCAATCCTCCATCATCTCTCTATCTCCTATCACTACCCCTCCTGCATCTGTCTCTCCCATATCATGATTCCTTCACCATCTCTCTGTCTCCTGTCACTAATCCCTCACCGTCTCTCTGTATTCTGTCACCAGTCATCCACCATCTGTCTCGTATTACTAACCTCTACCATCTGTCTGTCCCATATAATGAATCTTTCACTAAATTTCTATCTCCTGTCACTAATCCTCCATCTCCCATCGGCAACCTTCCATCTCTCCATCTCCTGTCACCAAACTTCTGCTATTTCTCTGTAGCCTATCATCAACCTTTCACCATCTCTCCATCTCCTATTGCTAATCTTTCACCATCTCTCCATCTCCTATCACCAACCTTTCACCATCTCTCCATCTCCTATCATCAATCTTTCACCATTTCTCCATCTCCTATCATCAATCTTTCACCATTTCTCCATCTCCTATCACCAATCTTTCACCATCTATCCATCTCCTATCATCAATCTTACACAATCTATCCATCTCCTATCATCAATCTTTCACCATCTCTCCATCTCCTATTGCCAATCTTTCACCATCTCTCCATCTCCTATCACCAACCTTTCACCATTTCTCCATCTCCTATCATCAACTTTTCACCATCTCTCCATCTCCTATCGCCAATCTTTCACCGTCCTTCTGTCTTCTGTCACGAGTCCTTCATCACTTTTTCATCTCTAACATCAAACTGCCATTGGATCCTGAATGGTAAATTGGCCCAGCTTCCATAAGCTTTTATGTTTTACACCAGAAGAAGCACATGCCACTATATTTTAACCTGCAGTTCCCGCAGTGTAGGACTCTAGTGCACGTGAAAAAGAGAGATGTGTGAAGTGACTGGCAACTGAGAGAGACAGGACCTTTCCAGTCTACAAAGCCACCCACACTTGCCCATGCCACAATGCACTTTGCCCAGTCTGGTGCCAAGCAGCCCTAGTGGATCCTCTCTGCTTTGGTAAGGAGGCAGTGAGCAGCTGGTAACCCCACAGAGGCATATGGACCCAAGCTGGTCTTCTCCTGTGCCTTGGTGGAAACCGAAACACTGAGGTGTCCTCCAATTCTCGACTTACCAACTGAGTCAAGGCTCCATTGAAGATCCTGAAAGCTCAGAGTAGTGATCTCCCCATGCCTTCCAAGCACCAAACTTATTCACAGGCACATGGAGTCATTCAACATGGAAAGAGGCTCTTTAGTTCTAATTGTCCCGCCTGAGAAAGATTCCTATCTAAGCTTGTCCCATTTCCTGTATTTGGCTCATATACCGTGAAATCTTTCTTATCCATGTACCCATTGAAGTGTTTTTTAAATGTTATGAATGGACTTGCCTCAAACACTTTCTCTGGCAGCTCATTCATATGATCCCAACAGAAGTGTCACTCACCTGGAAGGACTTTTTGGGCCCCTGAATTATTTTCATTGATCTGAAGTTCCCTGGCCCCCATCATCTTATATTCACTGTGGATATCCAGTCCTATACAACCCCATCCACTACCAGGAAGGTCTCAAAGCTCTCTATTTCTTTCTGGACACTAGACCCAACCTCCACCACCACTCTCCTCTGTCTAGTAGAACGTCCTCACTCTCAATAATTTCTCCCTTGGCTCCTCCCATTTCCTTCAAACAAAAGTTGTAGCAACTGGCACTTGCATGGGTCTCAGCTATGCCTACCTGTTTGTTGGCTACGTGAAATAGTCTATGTTCCAAGCCTATATTGGTGTCCATCCCTCACTTTTTCTTTGCAATATCAATGACTGCCTTGCTGCTGCTTCGTATCCATGCCAAGCTCATCAACTTCACCAAATTTGCCTCCAGCTTCTACCCTGCCCTCAAATTTACCTGGTCCACTCTGACGCCTTCCTTCCCTTCCTCGATCTCACTGTCTTTATCTCTGGAGACAGCTTATCTACTGATGTCTATAATAAACCCACGGACTCTTACAGGTACCTGGACTATACCTCTTCTCTCCATGTTACTTGTAAAAACACCATCCTCTTCTCTCAATTCCTCAGTCTCTGCCACATCATTCTTAGGGTGAGGCATTTCATTCTAGAATGAAGGAGATGTCATCCTTTTTCAAAGAAAGGGGCTTCCCTTCCTCCACCATCAATTCTGCCCTTGACCGCATCTCTTCCAATTCACACACGTCTGTTCTTACCCCATCCTCCCACCACCCTACCATGGACAGGGTTCCTCTTGCCTTTATCCACCACCCCACCAACCTCTGCATCCAGCAAATAATTCTTGGAGCTTCTGATATCTCCAACGGGATCCCACCACCAAGCACATCTTTCCCTCCCCTCCCCACTTCCTGCTTTCCACAGGGATCGCTCCCAACGCAACTCCCTTGTCCATTCGTTCCTCCCCACTGATCTCCCTCCTGGCACTTATTTTGCAAGCGGAACAAGTGCTACACCTCCTCCCTGACTACCATTCAGGGCCCCAAACTGTCATTCCAGGTGAGGCAACACTTCCTGCGAGTCCTTCCTGTGAGTCTTTTGGGGTCATATACTGTGTCCGGTGCTCCCAGTGTAGCCTCCTATATAACGGTGAGACCCAACATAGATTGGGAGACCATTTCGCCATGCCAGAAGCAGTGGGATCGCCCAGTTGCCACCCATTTTAATTCCACTTCCCATTCCCATTCTGGTATGTCATTCCATGGCTCCTTCATTGTCAGGATAAGGTTACACTTAGGTTGGAGGAACAACACCTTATATTCCGTCTGTGTAGCCTCCAACCTGATGGCATGAACATTTATTTTTTGAAATTCCAGTAATGCTCACCCCCCCCCCCTCCTTCACCAGTCCCCATCCCCTTTTCCCTCTCTCACCTTATCTCCTTACCTGCCCATTACCTCCCTCTGGTGCTCTTCCCCTTTTCTTTCTTCCTTGGCCTTCTGTCCTCTCCTATTAGATTCCCCCTTCTCCAGCCCTGCATCTATTTTACTAATCAACTTCCCAGCTCTTTACTTCATCACTCTCTCTCCAGGTTTCACCAATCACATTGTGTTTCTCTCTCCCCTCCCTCACTTTATAAAGCTACTCTTCGTCTTTTTTTCTCCAGTCCTGCTGAAGGGTCTTGGCCCAAAATGTCGACTGTACTTTTTTCCATAGATTCTGCCTGGCCTGCTGAGTTCCTCCAGCATTTTGTGTGTGTTGTTAGGAGAAGAATTAGACTATTCAGCCCATTGAGTCTGCTCCATCATTCCATCATTGTTGATCTATTTTCCCTCTCAACCTCATTCTCTTGCCTCCTCATTGTAACCTCTGACATCCTGACTAATCAAGAAGCTATAAACCTCTGCTTTAAATATATCCAATGATTTGGCTTTCACAGACATCTGTTGCAATGATTCAGCAACCTCTGGCTAAAGAACTTCTTTATCTCTGTTCTAAAGGGACATCCTTCGATTCTGAGGCTGTCCCCTTTGGTTCAGACTCACCCACTATAGAAACATCCTCTCCACACCCACTCCATCGAGGTCTTTCAATATTCTGTATGACTCTAATTGCCCGGCTTGAGGATGTGATTGAGAGTCAACTACTTTGGTGGTCAGGAGTCACCTACATGGTGAGAATGGTAAATTTTGTTTCTAAAGGAAAATAGTGACCAAGGTGATTTTTTAATGCTGTTCAAACAGTTACGTGCTAGTGCTGTGATTTCAGAGTTATTGAACTACAGGTTATTCTTCTATCCCCAGCACACTCTGAGGTGTGTTAGGTGTGAACGCAAATGATGCATTACACTGTGTACATTTCGACATATATATGATAAATAAGTTTGAATCTGGAATCTAGAATCATGAGTAGCCTTTCTCTGGACAAGTACTTGATTGCCAAGGTATAGAAGGCTACAAACCAAGTACTCACAAATGGGATTAGTATGGATAGGTGCTTGAGGGTGTTACATACCCATGGGTATCTTGTGCCTGTCACATGACCATGATGTAATTGAGGCTCTGCTGGGCATGATGTAATGGTCTTGTGATGGTGGAGTGACGTAATTTTCCCGCCAGTGAGAGGTCATGTGATAGTTTTTTTCAACAGGATATAAAAGGAGAACTCCTCCCTGTGACGCTGGTCAGTTCGTGGTTGAATTCGTCAGTGATTCTGTTCTGCTGTGTATTTGATGTTATTTCGCAGTTTTGTTTTAAAAGTGGAGTTTTAATTTCTACTGTGAGAATTGTTGTGCCGGCTGTTCTGAAAATCTCTGCCAGTTAAAGTCCGGTTGGAGAGTGAAGATTTATTGAAGTACAGAAATCGCGAAGGATCGGAAAAAGTTGGTGTTGACGGCGATAAATAGGTTTGACCTTAATTAATCTTAATTCGGAAGGAATTAGTAACCTGCGGTCCAAGAATGCCCCTACAAAAGAGCAGAAAGGGGTTGGAGCAAGGTTGTGCCAAGGAAAGGTCAGTGCCTTTAAGCCATTTTATTTCCTTCGCCGTGAATCCTCCAGGCAAGGCATATTTTGACTGGGATCAGCAATAATGTTGTGACGTCGGTGAGGAATTTGTTATTTCTAGGAAAAACTCTCCTAAGTGACTGTGTAAATCATTTGGACTTTTGCATTACTACTTCTAAGAACTGTTTTTGCATTATCGCTTTAAGAACTGTTTTCGGATTATCACTTTAAGAACTGTTTGAGCTGCCATATAGCAGTTGACTTCCGGTTAAGTTAGTCATTGGTTTACTTTTGGGTTTTTTTTAGCAGTGTTTAATAAATGTTTTACTTGTTATAGAAAAACCAGTCTCAATTCTATATTCATTGTTGCTGTGCCATAACAAGGGTTCGAATGGATGAACACAATCTTCACCATGCCGAGAAGATCTTCCAAGAAGGCAGTATCTATCATCAAGGACCCTTTCCTTCTCATCCAAGACATGATCTCTTCTCATTCAAAAATAAGATGGCACCACTGATCATCAGTGACGTTGTGTGGCATGCATTTGGGAGGTCTTTAATGAATTCTGTTATAGTTATCATTCTATAGATTAGCTAAGTATGCTCAAAAGAAAATGATCTCAGGGTTGTATACGATGACATATATGTACTTTGATAAAAAACTTTACTTTGAACTTTACTATAATCAAGGATGAAGTACAGGAGCCTGAAGACCCACGCAATGATTCAGAACGAGCTTTTTCCCTCCACTGTCAGATTTCTGAACGGTCCATGAACATATCAACATTACTTCATTATTCTCTTTCCTCTTGTATTATTTGTATAATTCAGTAACTTATAATAATTTCATGTCATTTAAACTTGTGATAATAAATCTGATTCTAATTTTGATTTTGACATAGTGAGCTGAAGGCCATAGTGACCTTCATCTTCATGATTTAATTACCTGGAGGATATAAAAATAAAATAAATATTGGATATCTGGAAACTGGGGGGGGGGGAGTGAGAATAGAAATAGAAAATTGTGCAAATACTCAGCAGGTCAGGCACTATCGGTGGAAAAAAAGAAACAGAGTTCATGCTTCAGGTCAATAATTCTTTGCCAGAATTCAAGTTTTTAACGTGAAACTTTCCATTTCTCTCCCTGCAGAGGCTGCCTATCCTGCTGCATATTTGCACCATTTTCTGTTTCTATTTCCATTCATTCGGAACAACCATTCTAGCAGATACCTTCTCAAAGTCTGTGAGGAGTGTTGCTTCTTTCCACAAGGGAAACTTCTCTTGAGAGAACTTTCTTCAGATGACGCCAATACACGGCCACTGGTAGAAAACTGCTTTCTGCAGATGCACTCATTACTTCTATTTCCCTTCTACCTCCTGAAGACACTGTTGTAATGAAATGATCTGTATGGATGGCATGCAAGACAGTTCTTCATTGTACTTCAGTACATGTGACAATCATAAACCAATTTACTAATTTTAATGTCAATAATCTGGTTACAGAACAGCTGTCACTGTCAATAATATAAGGAACTCTTCCTGAATTTAATTGAATAATTGCTCATAGTTCAGCCTCCAGAGTGCAAGAGTTTCACTCAAGATATCAAACAGACAGAAATTATTACTGTTGTATAATGAAATGATGCAACATCTGTTGACTCAATATAATTACATTTGGATTCTATTTGCTTTGGGATTCTCATTAAACTTTGAGACTTCCCTCAGAGTTGTGAATTGTTCCCAGTACTCCCTGCTTATTCCTCCCACAAAGTTCAACACCTCCTTTGATGCTACATGAGTCTCTGAAGGTGCAATGAGATGAGGTTCCTTCCAACCATCTGTAATAGATGGGTGTTTCTGAACAGTCATTGATCATCTGAGGATGTTGCTGCTGACCATAACACTTGGCGACAGCTGTGTAGGGACGGGGTTCCTATCCTGGAGATGGAAAGAACAACCAAGAGACAGCAGAAGAGAGCCAGGAGAAATACAGCCATGGTTGCCATCACTACCACCACTACCACATATACTTGTCCCACCTGCAATAGAGCTTGTGGGTCCAGGGTAGGACTGTATAGTCATCAAAGATCTCATCGTTAAAGGAGTGGACGTCGTCATTGGATTCCGATGGACAACTGAAGAAGAAGAAGAAGAAGTGTGTGTAGCTGTACGTGTGTGTATATGCCTGTGTGTGGACATTTATGAGAAGTGTGTACTAGTGTGTACTGTATCTGCATGGTGTGTGTGTGTGTGTATGAGTGAGTATGTGTGTGTGAGTGTGTGTGTGTGTGTGAGTGAGTGTATGAGTGAGTATGTGTGTGTGAGTGTGTGTATATGAGTGAGTGAGTGAGTGTGTGTGAGTGTGTGTGTATATATGAGTGATTATGTGTGTGTGAGTGTGTGTATATGAGTGAGTGTGTGTGAGTGTGTGTATATGAGTGAGTGAGTGTGTGTGAGTGTGTGTGTATATATGAGTGATTATGTGTGTGTGAGTGTGTGTATATGAGTGAGTGTGTGTGATTGTGTGTATATATGAGTGAGTGCGTGTGTGTGTGTATACACAGAGTAATGTGGGTAAGTGTGCATGTTTATATTTGTTTGCTGTGAAAGATGCATGTGTGTGTGGATACTGCAAGACTGCCATGAGTATTGCCTTTGCCTGCTGGATTTTGAAAAGTCACAAGATTCACCTTGACCGCACAGTGATACAGCCTCTCACAGCCTGGTTTCCAGGTCAGTAACTGAGATTCCACTCCCTTACAGCACAGACCCTGGGGCTGCCTTCAGCTGAGCTTGCTTAGAACGTAGAACTCAGAACAGTACCGCACAGTACAGGACCTTTGGCCCACGATGATGCACCACAATAACATAAGAACATGAGAAATAGAAACAGGAGTAGGCCATCCAGCCCGTTGTGCCTCTTCTGCCATTCACTAAGATCATAGGCAATCTGGCTGTGGACTCAGCTCCACCTACCTGTCTTTTCCTCATGACCCTTATTTCCTCTACTGTGCAAAAATCCATTTAGTAGTTTCACCCCTTTTCCATCCTAAATCAATTCCTCTGAATCTCGAGGCTATGTTCCCTAGCTTTGGACTCATTTACTAGTGGAATCAACTTGAGTCCCAGGCAAGGCAATCTGTCGTCATAGACTACATACGTAACCGGCTCCACAGTCAAATCTAACCCTTCCACCTACACAGACCATTAACTGTCTATTTTTCTTACATCCACCTGCCTATCTAAGGGTCTCTTCAATTCCCTATTGCATCAGCCTCTACCATCACCCTATGCAGTATATTACAGATATCTACTGTTCTTTATGCAAAAAAAAAAGCTACCCCTGACATCTCTCCTAAATTTTCTTCCACTCACCTTAAACGCATGCCTGGTATTGACCGTTGCACCCCTCCCCCCAGGGAAAGAGCTGTGACCCACTCAACAAAATGCCAGCTGGTACAAAGCACAGCAGATATGAAAGCAAAAAGTCCTCAGCCTGCCCCTACCTCCTTCACACGTTATGTTCTTTTGAGTTTGCAAGTACAAATGCAAACTTACGGTCTGAAGATGAGGGAAAATGCATTAAGCATTAATCTTTTGTTGTGACATTTATCCTGCCCTGATAAGAACTACTTTCTATTTGAGCAGGGAGTGATTGAAGCTTGAAATTCAGCCTGTTCAGATAACAATGGGAGTCTCAAATCAGGTTGTCTGCAACCCCCAAATGTTCTTTGAACGTGCACTGCACAAAGTATTGTTCATTATGGAGCATAAGAGATGTGCTTTCAGCAGGGCTCTTGAAATTATCAGGCAATATGTTTCATGTTTTGCACAATTACAAGCCCTAATCCATCATATCAACATCTTCCTTCCTGCTGCTCAGTGATTCTAAGCTTTAACGCTTTAAACACTGGATTGACTTTCAGTGGTGTCTGAGCACTGAGTGAGAGGACCAGTTTGATATCCTAGTTTCCATGCAGAGTTCAGGGAATGTAACTCAAGTGGAGGTGCCGACTTTTGGATGAACCTTAGTCCTTTTTCTTGCACATGGGTCTACTTATGAAACAAATATAGCATGGTTTATCTCCTTTGGTACTTACAGGACAATATTTATCCTTGAATAACCTTATTAAAATGCAGGAGTCACAACAGATTGCTGATGCTGGCGTCTGGAGCAACAAATAATATGGATGAACTCAGTGGGTCAAGAAGCATCTGTGGGGGGAATACTAATTGTCAAGGTTTTGGGTCAAATTCTTGCAAAAAGCAGGTTATTGAGTTAATATCCTATTTCTGTGCTTAGGAACTTGTGTGCCCAAGTTGATTGCCTGGTCACATCACTACCCGCAGAGCACTATTGGAGATCCTGTAAAGGAGGTGGGCAGCAACTTTAGAAATGTCAGTCTTTCTTCTCCTTGACTTTCATCAATGTCTGCTCTTGCTATCTCGGAATGCCGCTGAAAGACTGAGTGTGGGAGAGAACTGCCCTTGTCCTAAATTCTGAACCTCACTCAGAGATAGATGTGATGGTTAAGCACCTGTTATGCCGTCGGCCCCCTCCTTTGTGAGAATCTCAAGAACCCTAGTCGAGGGGGGGTCAACTGACCCAAAAGAGGAAGAGACGTGCTGAATAGACACAGGAAAATGGGAGAGAGAGAGAGAGACCACGTTCTCCCAAGACGCAGAATAAAGGTGACCTTGACTATTGTCTCATGGAGACCACGTGAAAAGCCCTCGGGCAAAGTGGGCTGGTTGAGAGAGAGATCGCATTACCTGCAACCTTGATTGACACCTGCGATCCCGTGACGAAGTATAAAGGAGGGTCTGAGGGGGGGAACCCTCAGACGCACCCAGGAGACACCAAGGAAGCACGATATCGATTCCCATGGGAGCGGGAAGGCATTTTGAAGGAAGCCACGTGCGTTAGATTCTGAATTTCGAATCTGTGGCTAGAACCAACGAAAGACTGCTTTTAACTAACAACGGGGAAGTCTGCTCCCCTGATTCCAAGGATTTGCTCTGCCAAGACGACGGGCAAGTGTTTATCTTTTCTAAATCATCTCTTTCTCTCTACAACGTGAAAACCCCAGCGGTTCCCAAAAGGGAAAAGCCTGCAAGCTTCTGAGTGACTCTTTATATTTCAATTGGACTCAGTATTACCCCTAGACAACTATAGAGCTTATTTCTGATTGATTATTATTACACCGGTGTTTTAGATTGAGTTTTGACGATGTATATGATCTGAATGTTTTGTATTAACCATACGTTTGTGCCCTTTTTTGAATAAAACGTTGGAAAATAGTAGCATCCGACTCAGCTGGTCCATCTGTCTTTGCTGGTAAGTTACCTGGTTACGGGGTTACGTAACACACCCCTGCAGTGGTGAGGGTTAGACGGGGGTTATTCTCCTCAGGTTGGGAGGAGATTTGACAGAGATAGACAGGGCATCAGAGTATTGTACGTGGAAAGCGTTATGATTGATTAAATCATGGCCTGGTATGGAAATTCCAATGTAGATGAAGACAAAAGGCTACGCTAAGTTGTGGACTCAGTCCACCACAAGCACTGCCCTCTCTGCCATCAAGGACACCTATTGGCTGTGATGTCTCAGGAAGGCAGCACCCATCATTAACGGCCCCCACCTTTCAGGCCATTCCCTCTTCTCAACGGTGTCTACATGCATGAGGTATGGGAGCCCAAGGATCCACATCTCATTGTTCAACAGCAGCTTCTTCCCCACAGCTGTCAAGTTTGTGAGCAGACCTGGAAAAAACCCTAATTCTATTTTGGAACCCATTTTCCTCAACCTGCACTAAGGTTGTTATGTTATTTATTTTTTGCTTTTTGTGTCATGTAGGTTATATATAATTTATGTTAATTTAAATTTACATAATTTATGCCTATTGTATCTGTAATGAACACTTGCTGCTGTTCCTGCAATAAGCTAATTTCTGTGATATTTAAACCTGGATTGGTATGTCCATGAAGCATTTATATGCTTCAACGTGAACAGGAATCGTATGTAGTTCTGGTTGCCCAGCTAAAGGAGGGATATCATTGAACTGGAATTGGTGCAGAAAGGACTCAGAAGGGTGTTGCTGGGACAGGATAGCCTGAGTTAATATGAGAGGTTGGATAATCTGAGAATGTTTTCCCTGAAGTGAAGGAGGCCAACGTGTCACCTTATAAAATCATGAGGAGCATAGATAAGGTTAATAGTCACAGTCTTTCACCTGGGAAAGGGTTGTTAGATTAAGTCACAGTTTAATGTTCTCATAGGTGTTCATACCCAGAGTAAAAATGCCACAAAAATTAGCTTTCTGAGCAGCAGCACAGTACATTACAAGATGAGGACAGTTATATGTTAACATAAACTTATATTAACATAAATCATACACAATTTTTATGTATGCAAAGTGAACAACTACATTGGGAGGACAGAGACTGAGGTCAAGGTAAGCTTATTCAGATTAGTTGACGAACCTGATGGCAATTGTGAAGAAGTTATTGTTGAACCTTGTGGTGTGGGTCTTCACGCTCCTGTAGGGGAGGCTAGAACTAGAGGACATTGATTTAAGGTGAGGAGGAGAAGAATTAAAGGGAACCTGATGGACAAGTTCTTCACACAGAGGTGGTAGGTATATGGAGTGAACTGCCAGAAGTAGAGATGGGTACAATTACAATGTTTAGATGATTTGGATAGGTAAAAAGTTAGGGAAAGTTTGGTGGAATATGGGTGAAATGCAAGTAAATAGGATTCACTCAGGTAGGCAACATGGTTGGCATGGATTAGTAGTGCCAAAGGTTGTATAGAGATCTGTGACTCTAAGATCATGATCAGTTTATATAGGATTGGTAGGTGGAAGATTTAATCCCATTGTGGGTGCTTCAAGAACTTGGGGAATAGATCTGAAATGACATAAGGGAGGTGTGAGGAAAAGTGTTTTATCCAATGAGACTATCATCTGGAACTCTCTGAAACTCTGAAAGACATTATCTTCCAAATGGAAATGGATGGGAAAGGAAGATTAATTTGTTGGATTGCTGGGAAAGATGTGGAATGAGATTTCTCCACAAGGAGCGAGCTTGAAACTCTATACAGTAATGATGGAGTGGTATGCCATTTGTGCTTAGCACCAAGGTACACTGGTGATTACACAGGGAATGATGGATACTGTTCCTTGAAGAAAAAGACATAAACTTCCCTTCCTTGATGAACAAATAGGAATCAAAGTATTGATCAAAGCAATCTGTGCTACAGCATGAGCAGTACATAGAGACCTGCATCTGTATTTCCTCAGGAGACAGACACAGAGTCTATAGGAGTATCAACTTCATGGACCCTGTACAGATTACAGAGGAGGAGGTGTTTGCTATCCTGAGCCAAATCAGGGTGGCTAAGTCCCCAGGGCCTGACAAGATATTCCTTCAGACCCGACGGGAGGCAAGTACAGAAATTTCTGGGGTCCTGAGAGAGGCAAGTGTAGAAATATTTAAAGTGTAGAGATATTTCAATCATTCTTAGCAACAAGGGAGGTATCAGAGGATTGAAGTATAGCCAGTATTATTCCATTGTTTAAAAAAGGCTCTAAACATAAATCAGGAAATTAAAGGCTGCTGAGTCTGATATTAGTTGTGGGAAAGTTATTGGAAGGTACTCTAAGGGACTGTATATATAAGTATTTGGATAGACTTGAACTGATTAAGGACAGTCAGCATGGCTGTGCATGGTAGGTCACATCTAACCTACCTTATAGAGTATTTCAAGGAAGCTACCGGGAAAGTGGACAAAGGCAAGGCAATGGATGTTGTCTACATGCAAGGCATTTGACAGGACCCCTGATGGGAAGTTAGTCAAGAAAGTTCAGTCACTCAGCATTCAAGATGAGGTAATAATTTGGATTGGACACTGGCTTTGTGGGAGAGAGTGGTAGTAGATGGTTGCCTCTCTGACTGGAGACCTGTGGAGTGCCATAGGGATCGGTGCTGGGTCCATTGTTGTTTGTCAGCTATGTCAATGATCTGGATGATAATTTGGTAAACTGGATCAGCAAAGATGTGGATAACACCGAGATTGGGGATGTAATGGACAGTGAGAAGGCTACCATGGCTTCCAGAGGGATTTGCATCAGCTGGAAAAATGGGCTGAAAAATTGCAGATGGAACTTAATGCAGACAAGTGTGAGGTTTTGCACTTCAGTAGGACCAGCCAGAGTAGGTCTAACACAGTGAATCGTCAGGCATTGAGGAGTGTGGTAGAACAAAGGGATCTGGAATACAGGCGTGTAATTTGTTGAAAGTGGCATCACAGGTAGATAGGGTCATAAAGGAAGCTTTTGGCACATTGACCTTCCTAAATCAATATTTTGAGTACAGTTGATGGGATGTTACGTTAAAGTTGTATAAGACATTACTGAGGCCTAATTTGGAGTGCTGTAAGCAGTTCTGATCACCTGCCTATGGGAAAGATGTACATAAGGTTGAAAGAATACAATGAAAATTTACAAGGATGTTGCCGGGTGTGGAGGAGCTGAGTTATAAGGAAAGAATTAATACGTTAGGATTGTATTCCTTAGAATGTCAATGATTGAGAGGAGATTTGGTACAGGTATACACAATTATCGGGGGTACAGATAGGGCAAATGCAAGCAGGCTTTTTGCACTAAAGTTGGGTGGGATTACAAACAGAGGTCATAGGCTAAGGGTGAAAGGTGAAAAGTTTAAGGGGAAACTTCTTCACTCAGAGGGTGGTGTGAGTGTGGAACGAGCTGCCAGTGCCAGTGGTGGATGCAAGCTTGATTTCAACATTTAAGAGAAATTTGGATAGGTACATGGATGGTAGGTCCATGGAGATGATGCAGTCTGAGTGGAGAGGGAGCTGCAGCATGGAATCAAAGGGAAAGAGGTGGGAAGGGCAGATGGGAACGGGGCTGGAGGAGGTGTACCTGTTGCTGGATGGCAAGATGGTGGATTGAGTGAAGAGACATGGTGTTAAGGGCTGGGTAGATTGGGGGAGAGAGAAAAGGAGAAAAAGGGGGAGCAGTTTACTAGAAGTGAGAGCATTCTTTGTTCATACTGTTGGATTCATTATCCATGCTGCACAAGAGTTTTATCTGAGACTGCAATCATCCTTACAATCTAACTTGAATCTAATCTCTTCTACTCCTTCCTCTCTCACCTAGTTAATACATTTGCTTCTGTTATATCCGCCCAAGGAGGAGGCAGGGTGGAGATATGTCTCTGCCAAAGGAGGTGTAAGATGCTCCTTCTCTCTGCTAGTCTGCAGATCACCCTGAGACAAAAGATGTTTTTATTGACAGTCCTGCTGAGGGGTCTCGGCACAAAACGTCGGCTGTACTTTTTTTCATAGATACTGCCTGGCCTGCTGAGCTCCTCCAACATTTTGTGTGTGACCCTGGTCATTATGTTTCTCCTGAATTCTCCATCTAGTTTCTTGGTGGTTGTCACAATGAAAGAAAGGGAACCATGGTCCTCTCCTATCAGGTTACTTCCCCTTTAGCCCTGTACCTCTTCCATCTATCATGTTCCATCTTCTCACTTCATCTCCCCTCTGCCACACCTGCTTTCCCTCTCACCTGGCTTTTACCTATCAGCTGTCAACTTTTACCCCTTCCTCCACCTTCTCATTCTGGCTTCTTCCCCTTCCTTTCCAGTCCTGATGAAGGGTCTCAGTCCGAAACATTAACTGTTTGTTCCCCCTCCATAGATGCTACCTTACCTGTTGAGTTCCTCCAGCACTTTGTGTGTCTGTCAGGTCTGCCGTCAGTCTCCGATGCTCCTGAGAAACATGAATCAGAATCAGAATCAGATTTATTATCATCGGCATGTGTTGTGAAATCTGTTAACTTTGCAGCAGCTGTTCAATGCAATACTGTACATGATAATATAGAAATAAATAAATACCAAAGTAAATCAATGACACTAAGTATAGATGTGTATATTGGATAGATTAAATAGTGCAAAAACAGAAATAATACTTATTAAAAATACTGTATATATGATACATATTTTAAGGTGCTTGGAAGTAGGTACAGAGGAGATGTCAGGGGTAAGTTTTTTACGCAGAGAGTGGTGAGTGCATGGAATGGGCTGCTGGCAATGGTGGTGGAGGTGGATACGATAGGGTCTTTTAAGAGACTCTTGGATAGGTACATGGAGCTTAGAAAGATAGAGGCCTATGGGTAACCCTAGGTAATTTCTGAAGTAAGTACATGTTCGGCACAGTTTTGTGGGCCGAAGGGCCTGTATTGGGCTGTAGGTTTTCATTGTTTCTATGTTTCTAAAAAAACTGAGGTGATATTCATGGGTTTCAATGTCCATTTAGGAATTGGATGGCAGAGGGGAAGAAGCTATTCCTGAATTGCTGAAGTCCTGACGAAGGGTCTCGGCCCGAAACGTTGACTGTTTGTTTCAACGGATGCTGCCCGACCTGCTGAGTTCATCCAGCTTGTTTGTACGTGTTGCTTTGACCACAGCATCTGCAGTGTACTTTGTGTTTCCTGAATTGCTGAGTGTGTGCCTTCAGGCTTCTGTACCTCATATACCGTCTGGGTAGTCTCCAGCCCCTTAGCATGAACAGTGAATTCTCCAACTTCCGTTAATTCCCTCCCCTTCCTTTCCTCCATCCCAGTTTCACTCTGCCTCCTCCTCCAGCTGCTTATCACCTCTCTCATGATTCCGCCTTCTTCTACTACCCATACATTCTTTCTTCACCTTTCCTGCCTATCCCCTCCCCCACCCCTTGATCTTTCCTCTGATTGGTTTTTCACCTCCCCCTCCCCCCACCTTCTTTATAGGGCCCCTGCCCCCTCCTTCTTCAGTCCTGACAAAGGGCCTCGACCCGAGATGTTAACTGCTCGTTTCCACGGATGCTGCCCGACCTGCTGAGTTCCTCCAGTGTGTTGTACGTAAGGCTTTTGTACCTCCTGCCTGATGGTAACAGTGAGAAAACAGCATGCCCTGGGTGCTGGAGGTCCTGAATAATGGACTCTGCCTTTCTGAGACACCGCTCCTTGAAGGTGTCCTGAGTACTACAGAGGCTAGTACCAAAGATGTAGCTCATTAATTTTACCACTTTTTGCAGCTTCTTTTGGTCCTGTGCAGTAGCCCCTCCATACCAGACAGTGATGCAGCCTGTCAGAATGCTCTCCACAGTGCCTCAGTAGAAGTTTTCAGGTATTTTAGTTGACAAACCAAATCTCTTCAAACTCCTAATGAAATATAGCCTCTGTCTTGCCTTCTTTATAGCTGCGTCAATATGTTGGGACCAGATTAGGTCCTCAGAGATCTTTACACCCAGGTAATCTCCACTTCTGATCCCTCTATGATGATTGGTATGTGTTCCTTTGTCTTATCCTTCCTGAAGTCCACAATCAACTCTTTCATCTTACTGTTGATGAGTGCCAGGTTGTTGCTGAGACACCACTCCACTAGTTGGCATATCTCACTCCTATCGTCTCCATTTGAGATTCTACCAATAATAGTTGTATCATCAGCTAATGATAGATGGTAATAGATGGTGTTTGAGCTATGCCTAGCCACACCCTTGTACACCCGAGGTGCACCAGTGTTGATCGTCAGCGAGGAGGAGATATTAACACCAATCCGCATAGATTGTGGTCTTCTGGTTAGGAAGTCAAGGATCCGATTGCAGAAGGAGGTACAGAAGCCCAGGTTCTGTAACTTATCAAGTGGGATTGTGGCAATGTTGGTGTTAAACACTGAACTATAGTCAATGAACAGCATCCTGATGTAGGTGTTTGTATTGTCCAGGTGAATTAAGGCTGTGCAAAGAGACATTGAGATTGTGTCTGCTGTAGACCTATTGTGGCAAAAGGCAAATTGCAGTGGGTCCAGATCCTTGCTGAGGCAGGAGTTGATTCTAGTCATGACCAACCTCTCAAAGCATTTTATCACTGTAGAATTAAGTGCTACTGGCCAATACTCATTAAGGCAACTCACACTATTCTTGGGTGCTGGTATAATTATTGCCTTTTTGAAGCAGGTGGGAACTTTCGCCCGTAGCAGTGAGAGGTTGAAGATGTCCTTGAATACTCCCATCAGTTGGTTGGCACAGGTTTCCAGAGCCTTACTAGGTACTCCATCGGGTCCTTCCACCTTGTGAGGGTTCACCCTCCTTAAAGACAGCCTGACATCAGCCTCCGAGTCAGGTTCTGTAACTTATCAATCGGGATTGTGGGAATGATGGTGCAGCAGGGATCTTCACAGCTGCAGTTTATTCACAGAAAATTATCTACCCTAAGAAACACAATAGATCGGTGAAAAAAATGCACTCCACCAAGACAGGCAGACAGACAACTGATGTGCAAAAGGCTACAAGTTGAGCCAATATTAACAGAGAAAAAAATAAGCAGTAAATGTTTAGAGCATGTGTTATATGTCTTAGAAAGTGAGTCTACAGGATGTGGAATCAGTTCGTTGTTGGGGTGAGTGAGTTTATCCCCTCTGGTTCAAGAGCCTAATGGCTGAGGGGTAATAATTGTTGCTGAACCTGGTGGCATGTGTCCTGAGACTCTTCGATCTCCTTCCTGATGGCAGCAGCAAGAAGACAGCAAGGCCTGGATGGTGGGAATCCTTGGTAATGGATGCTACTTTCCTGCAACGGCACTCCTTATAGATGTGCTCAGTGGTGGGGAGGCTTTACCTGTGATGGACTGGCTGGTATGGTGGGAAGGCTTTACCTGTGACGGACTGGTTGGTATGGAGGGGAGGCTTTACCTGTGACGGACTGGCTGGTATGGTGGGGAGGCTTCACCTGTGACGGACTGGCTGGTATGGTGAGGAGGCTTTACCTGTGACGGACTGGCTGGTATGGTGGGGAGGCTTTACCTGTGATGGACTGGCTGGTATGGTGGGGAGGCTTTACCTGTGATGGACTGGCTGGTATGGTGGGGAGGCTTTACCTGTGATGACTGGCTGGTATGGCGAGGAGGCTTTACCTGTGATGGACATGGCTGGTGTGGAGGGGAGGCTTTACCTGTGATGGACTGGCTGGTATGGTGGGGAGGCTTTACCTGTGATGGACTGGCTGGTATGGTGAGGAGGCTTTACCTGTGATGGACTGGCTGGTATGGAGGGGAGGCTTTACCTGTGATGGACTGGCTGGTATGGTGGGGAGGCTTTACCTGTGATGGACTGGCTGGTATGGTGAGGAGGCTTTACCTGTGATGGACTGGCTGGTATGGTGGGGAGGCTTTACCTGTGATGACTGGCTGGTATGGTGGGGAGGCTTTACCTGTGATGGACTGGCTGGTATGGTGGGGAGGCATTGCCTGTGATGAACTGGCTGGTATGGTGGGGTGGCATTGCCTGTGATGAACTGGCTGGTATCCACTACTTTTTGGAGGGTTTTCCATTCATTGATGTTTCCATATGAGAAAAATAGCCACATGAGAGAAGGTACAGCCAGCACTAGTGATCAGAAATGAACCCAGATCTCTGGAGCTCTACTCACTACACTGCTATTCAACTCAATACATAAAGAATGGATCCAGCTCAACCAATGCTACCTCCTTTGTGTAGACTCTTCATTAACGTCCATCTCCCAGTATACAAAAAGAAAGCTCATTCTCTGGTTACCTCTCAGCTGTAGCCTTTGACCTCTTCCTGCCTGTGGTAAAATTACCACATTCCCTGAACTTCACAAACCATTCAGATGTGTAAACACGAGGAAATCTGCAGATGCTGGAAATTCAAACAACACACACAAAATGCTGGTGGAACACAGCAGGCCAGGCAGCATCTATAGGGAGAAGCACTGTCGACGTTTCGGGCCTGACGAAGGGTCTCGGCCTGAAATGTCGACAGTGCTTCTTCCTATAGATGCTGCCTGGCCTGCTGTGTTCCACCAGCATTTTGTGTCTGTGATTCAGATGTGTATTTTTCTTTTGCAATTACACAGCCTTCTCCTTACCCAGAATCCCAGTGGAATCCTTCACATCAAGATTTGAAATGCTTTCTGATAAAACTCATCTCTTGTGATGTCCCACATTATGGCCTTTTAATTCTCTGGACATCTGCAGTGAAATGGACGGGAGTTTTATTTCTAGTGTCGGCCAGGAAAATGCAAAGTCACAAAGCTGCAGAGAGGATTTGAGTCAAAGAAAAATGCTTTCTTGACAATTTGATTGGGTTCCTGGAACTAGGTATTTTGAGTTTACACAGCAAGATGCTTAATCCCATTTTAAATTTGTCTTTTTAAGAAGTCTTCTTGTGACATTACTGATTTAGATAACAGCTTCCTTCGCCAATACTGACTGCACTGAGATCATAAACGTGTTATACATATATTCAAGGAATTGGAGAATAGTAGAGAAGTTACAGTCCAGAAGGAGACCATTCAGCCCATCGTGTCTGCACTACTCCTATCAGGACCATCCATGCCCTCCTTTGTCATGAGGTGCTGAAGCTTAATTTGTCTCCAATGTCAATCAATTCTGTATTGTTTTTTGCTGTTTGCCCTCAATAAGGGACAAGTTATGTTTACTCCATGCAGTTACAAGGTAAACGTGCAAACTCCAAACAGATAGCAAGCACTGTATGATCAGGATGGCAGAAGATCCAGAAGGGGGCTGGAATATTTCTTCTCAGCAGCATTTGGTAACTGCTAATCTAATAATCCAACCTACAGAACTATGTGCCCATAAAGCCAGAGCACCGTAAGACACAGGATCAAAATTCGGCCATTTGGCCCATCGAGTCTGCTCCGCCATTTCATCATGGCTCAAACAATTTTCCTCTCAGCCTCAATCTCCTGTCTTCTCCCCATATCCCTTCATGCCCTGACCAGTCAAGAATCTATCAACCTCTGCCTTAAATGTATATAAATGCCAGTAACTTAAAGACCAGGTTGATTCAAGTTACCTGTTCGACCCTGAGATTAATGTCAGAATGTTACAGTAAATGGAAGTGGCCTGAGAAGGCAACTGCAGATTCTGGTTGAGACCTCCGTCAGTCAGGGTCGAAAATTAATGTTGTGTTCTAGCTGCCTAGATACACAAGCCTGGCAGTACAAAATGGAGAGCAAGCTGTTATCCATGTAGCGAGCTCCTCCTCTCCATGCAACTGAGGGACCCAAAGGAACGGCAAGGACTGATACACTTTGGCATCAGCAGTGTTGCAGGAGCTGCCAGCCAGGGCTGAGAGAAGCTCCGAGCGTGATTTGAAGGCATTGGGGTAGGGTATTTCACCTTTGTTAATCATTGAATTCAATACATCGGGTACATCTTTAACATTTGCCTTTGGTGGTATGTAAACTGCAGTCAGGATCACAGAGGAGAAATCTCTTGGTATTTAGGATGGTTGACACTAAATCATTACGTATTCCAGGTTGGGGGACCAAGAATACAACAAGACTGCTGTATCCAAGCACCACAAGGAGTCTATTACGAAACACAAACCAGCCCCACCACTTTTTGCCTTCTCTGAATCAGCAGTCTGGTCCATCTTGTGTATCGGAAAGCCTTCTGGTCTTACCGAGGTATCCGGTGTGTTTGGAGTTGATATTGCTGTGGTTCACCAGTGCCATCTTGTTTGGTACTGTCCCACAGACATGAAGGCAATGTGCCTTAATTCTGCCAGTTAACTCTCTGAGCTAACAGTATTACAAATTTAGCTACTTTTAACATTTAGATAACAGCAGCCTCACCAAAATTACATCAGTAACAAAATATGCAGAACACGAATATAGTCCACAATATCTGAGTACACTGTTCAAAAGGCAGTGAGTGCCTCAAGAAGGTGGCATCTTTCATTAAGAACTCTCAGCATCTGGGACATGCCCTCTTCTCACTTCTACCATCAGGGAGGCAGCACAGAAGCCTGAAGATCCAGACTTCCAGAGCAGCTTCTTCCCCTCCACCGTCAGATTTTTGAACTGACCATGAACCCATGAACACTCCCTCACTATTCCCTTTTGCACTATTTATTATTTTTTGTAATGTAGTAATTTCTAATTCTTGCAGTATACTGCTGCTTCAAAACAACAAATTTCATGACATACAGTATGTCAGTGATAATTAACCTGATTCTGATTATGAAACAGGTAGAAATTTTATAGTTATAGCCTTTTTATGAGACGTTCATCTCAGTAAACGTCACACAGTGTCAGCTTGAAGCAGCAAGCAACAGGAAGTAATGGTAAATAAGGCAAGTAAGGCAATTAACAATTGACTGGAGACCTGATACTCTTTTTACTGTAATTTACTTTAAACTGGTTAGAAGAGGGAGTCTTCTCTGATAGGAAATGTCTGAACAAGGTCAGTCTTGATTTAAGCTTCCATGACACGTCAGGTTTACAGATGAAGAAACGTAAAAATCTACTAAAATTTACAGACACACAGATGAGCATACAAATATAGAAGCAAACATAAGGAAAGTTAAAGTACAGAGAAATAAATAACTATTTACAGAGCAATTTAGACCCTTATCCAACATAGTTCAAACAAATGTTAAACAAAAGGCAGGCAGAGTGACACTGTGGGATTGCTTCTTCCTCACAGTTCCAGGGACATGGGTTCAATTTTGCGTTCCGGCACATGGTAGCATAGCGGTTAATGTAAGGCTTCACAGTGCCAGCAAGTTCAACTCCCACCTCTGTCTGTAAGAAGTTTGTAGTTATCCCCGTGACAGCATGTGTTTCTTCCGGGTACTTCCATTTCTGCCATATTTCAAAGACATACGGGTTAGAGCTTGTAAGTTGTGGGCATGCTATATTGATGCCAGAAGCATATTGAAACCTGTGGCTGCCTTCAGTGTATCCCCATGCTGTTTTACTCTGTAACATAAATGACATGTATGTTTCATGTGTGTTTCAATCTTTTGATATACATGCGACAAATTCAAGGATTCAAAATACATTTATTATCAAACTGCGTATGCAGTGTACAACTCTTGAGATTCATCTCCCCCCAGAGAGCCATGAAGCAAAGAAGAACCAAATAAATCTAATCTCATTTTGTCTGTGTGGAGTTTGCATGTTCTTCCTCTGACCGTGGGTTTCTCTGGGTCCCCCACTTGCTTCCCACACTCCAAAGGCATGCAGGTTAACTGACTGCTGTAAATTAGCCCTAGTGTGTAGGCGAGGGGTAAAATCTGTACTGAAATTGATGGAAACATAGGGGTTACAATAAATGGGGGACTCAGGGTCAGTATGGACTCAATGGGCCAAAGGGACTGTTTCCATGCTTAATCAATATCTCATCTTCTGCTGGAAGGTAGATCAGAGAAAAATGTGCTGTCACTGTATGGAACAAGCTCAAGAAATTCTCTATCATGGCAAATATCTTCTGCTCAGCAACTGAATCAGAAGCAGATAAAATGGTTAGCAATTGTGTTGACAATTTGTGGAGCCTTACTGAGGACTGCTGTACTGAAGTGCTACTGTCCTGATAATGGAGAACAGCAGTGCAGGTAATTGAACCCGTGACACAGATCCAGAGAAGAAAATCTCTGCAGATGTCAGAAAGAAAATCACTTCTGGTTCATCTTTTACTGGGGGGAGGGGTGCTGTTCGTGCATAAAGCACCAGGAAAATGGATGGTCTGATGAGAGGGCACTGAAAAAACTGAGTTGCAGTTATCTCATTGTCATAAAGTAGTCGTCGGGGCTTTCGTTAAAGCAAACCTGCTAGCTTCCGAACTCAGTTACTGGCGTTCTTGTCCCAGTGACCTACTTAGTGCATTTGCTGTCCATGTCTTCTGCCTCATTGATTTAAATGAAGTGGCATATGGATTGGAAATGGTTCAAAACTGAGAAGAGGCAAGCCATTTCATCCTCCTCCTTTCTAAGTGCAACATTAATCATTTTACCGATGCCTTGGTATAATTAGCTTTGAATAAGAAACCTCTCAGGATGAAGACGTAATTTTTATTTGTGTTCAAGCTATACCTTGCAGTCCAAGGTCTAACGTGGTACAAGGCTCTCTGATTTACAGAGAGTGATGCACTATGTGTGTCTGTTTCCAGTGAAGGTGATAAACTAGCAAAGGAAAAGGGAGACATTACATTAACGTGATTCTCTCTGTGGTCGGGTTGTCTTTCAAAACCTCACTTTGCAGAGCACAAAATGCTGGCATAGATCTTCCTGGTCAAATAGCCTGTTTCATCTTTGCAAGGACTATATCATTGCCAATGTTAATTTGGGTAGTGTGAATACTGTTAAATTGGCCGTCTCAACAGCTAATTTGCGAAGACCGAAGTCCCCAGTGCTCTGACAAATGAGATGATGTGCTCGCTGATGATCTGGTGATCTGTGATTTGGTTCATGGACTTAGAGAATCACAGGGTATATATGGTGGTGAAACAGGCCCTTCAGCCCATCTCGTCTGTACATGCCATTAACCACCCATTTATAATAATCCTAAATTAATCCCTATTTTTCATCTCTCCATGTTCTCATCAACACCACCACAAGCCCTACCACTCACCTACATTATAGCCACCACAGAGAGAATGTGCAAACTCCATGTAGACAGCACCTGAGGGCAGGATTGAACCCAGACCTCTGGATGTCTGTGGCTCTACTAGCTGTGCCACTGCTACACGCCTTCTGTTTACTGTGCATGTGCAGCCCTCCTTACTGTGATTATGCTGGAATCTAGCTTGGACCTCACTTAACATCACAATGAAGGGTCTAGAACCCAGTCATTAGTTATTTCTCTTTCCGCAGATGCTGCCTGACTTGTTGAGTATCTGTATTTCCAAGTCATGTGCTACTCATTAAGCAAGCCCAGCATTAGCATGTGGGCCCTGTTTTATTTATTTATTCATTGAGATCCAGCATGGAATAGGCTCGTCTGACCCTTTGAGCCACACCACCCAGCAAGCACCAATTTAATCCTAGTCTAATCACAGGACAATTTATAATGACCAATTAACCTACCAACTGGTACGTCTTTGGACTGTGGGAGGAAGTCTGAGCACACAGCGGAAACCCACACAGTCATGAGGAGTACGTACAAACTTTTTTCAGGCAGCAGCAGGAATTGAACCTGGTCGCCTGTATTGTAAAGCATTGTGCTATCCACTACGCTATCATGCCACGCCTTTGGCCAATGATTCAGTGAAACTGAAAAGAAAAATGTGCACATGATGAAGACCTGAAATTAAAAAAAAGTTGCTGGAAACACTCAGTGGGTCAGGCAGTGTCTGTGAAGAAAGGCACTTCATCAAAGGCCATCATATTCATAAGGATCTTGGACTTGAGCATTGACTGTTTCTCTTTCCTCAGATGCTGCTATTTTGTGGTAGAGGTTTGCTAAGAGAAAGACGTGACAAATTGAATAGTTTGAGAAGGTAATGAGGAGTGTTGTAGATGCCATTTATGTAGATTTTTAGCAACACATATTGATCAAAAATATTTAGTTGATGGACTTAGAAAATCACTACGGCACATTGGCATATTGATCAAGAAGTTAAAAGCTCAAGCACTCCAGGGAAAAGTGGTAAGTGGCTCATTTCGGTGAAGCAAAGGCGAGTGATCGATGGGAATTTTAGTAATTAGATGTTTGCACGGAATTCTTTCCGTGACACAAATCAACAATTAAATGCACTATACAAATGTATTGATGGTAATCAGTTTGATTGATAGTGAGGACTATAATTCTAGGCTCTAGTAAACCCTCAGAGGTCTAGTTGGGTGGACATAAGGTATTCATTCCAGGGAGCTATGAGGTAATCTATTTGGGGAAAGTGTATCAAAGGAATCCATCCTAAATAATCAAGACCTTGGACAACATGTCCACATACCCCATCGACAGAAAGATAAGTAGATTGAGAAAGCACATGGGATTCTTGGCATGACTGGTTAAGACAGAAGACAAGGAAAAAATTTAGAACATGGTGAGATAACTCATGAGGTCAGTCATCTAAAGTGGAAAGGGAGAAACGGAATTAATGATCCCTCATCAAACTCCAGTGTTCATATTTCAGTTTTCCAGCTCCTGCAGTTTTCTTTTTCCTTTTCAACTGGACCAGCCAGCCAGGTCATGCTGGAATTGTGTATAATTCTATAAAGACCTGATAACTCTCAAGAAGGTGCAGATAGGTATTAAAATAGTGTTGCCGGCTATGGAAGATTACAGTGCTGAGAATAAACTGATCTGCAGGGGAGTGGGGGTGGGGGGGGGGGAGATGTAATTGAGCTGTATAAATGCTGCAAGGTCTGAATGGTAAAAAGAGAAGTAAGAACCTGCTTCCCTAGCAGAGATAGGAGATCAGGTGACACAGTAGGTTAGCGGTTAATGTAATACTATTAATGCACAGTTACTCAGGTTCAATTCCCGCCACTGTCTGAAAGGATTTGTACTTTTTCCCCGTGACCGCGTGAGTTTCCTCTGGCGGCTCTGGTTTCCTCCCACAGTCCAATGGCATATTCATTAGTAGGTTAAATAGTCTCACGGGTGTAATTTGGTGGTGCATACTCGTTTGGCTGGAAGAACCTGTTACTGTGCTTTATCTCTAAGTAAAAAGTTAAAAAAACATCTCAGCAGCCTGAGGTAAGTTTAATTTGATTGATAGAGAGATCTGAGGAAAATTGAAGGAATTTTTCTTCACTCAGAGTGGGTACTGGGTAGCAGGAATTCACTGCCTGAAAGTGTTTTAAAGCTGGAAACTCTCATCACATTTAAAAAGATGTTAGATGAGGATGTGAAGGGTCTTAAAGTGGAGTGGAAGAGTCCTGATGCAGGATCTGCACCAAAAATGTTGACCGCCTCTCTGCATATAAATGCTGTCTTACCTGCTGAGTTCCTCCAGTAGTTCCTTTTCCGCCTGACAGGTAGCACTGGAGTCAGAACCAGGTTTATTATCACCCACGTATGTTGTGAAGTGTATTGTTTTGGAGCAGCATTCTACTGCAAAAGTTAGAAATGTTTATAAGTTAAAAAGATATTGGTGCAGAAGAGGAATAATGAGGTAGTGTTCATGTATCAGTGTGTCGTTCAGAAATCTGATGGCAGATGGCTGTACCCAGAACAATAATTGTGAGTCTTCAGGCTTCAGTCCCTCCTCCCTGATGTTAAAAACAACAAAACAGCATGTCTTGGATAGCATGGGTCCTTAATAATGGGAACTGCGGGAACAAGAGGGGAAACTTCTTCACTCAGAGGGTTGTGAAATTGTAGAATGAGCTGCCAGCACAAGTGGTGCATTCAAGCTTGATTTCAATGTTTAAGAGAAGATTAGATAGATACATGGATATAAAGGGTATGGGTGGGCTATCGTCCTGGTATAGGTCAATGGGAGTAGGTATCTTAAATTGTTTGGCATGGACTAGAAGGGTGGAAGGGCCTGTTTCTGTACAGTAATTTTCTATTATTCTATGTCTCTATGTCCTCGATGAGGTGGAGGGTTGACCCCACCTGAAGCTGGCTGAGTCGATGCCCCTCTGCAGAGCCTGAGAGTGAGACTTCTTGTGTGCAGTTCCCAACGAAATTACAAGTATTCCCATTTATAGGCACTGCAGCACATCTTAATCTGCATCAGGAATTGGAAATCTATTCTTGCACGGTGTGGATGCCATGGGCTGAGTGGTTTGCCTCTGCAATTTCCATTTCTATTGATGTTAGATGATAAATGTCACACTAACAAAGGCAATGGCTGTAATGTGATATCTGCGTTCTTCCAAGTCTTGTGAACCCCCCCATTATAATTAAAATTAATCCGCCATTGGTCGATGTGCTTTCAACCGATTAATCTTCCTTCCAGCAGCCTCACCACCTCCCTTTAAGAGCACCTTAAACCATCTCACACCAACAAAGCATTCTCACCTGGTGTGCTGTCAAAATATTTTGACAGCTTGCCTTTGAGGCATTTTTGGGACATCTTACTGTGCTAAACTAGCTGTGTAACTTAATATTGCAGAATAATGTTTGTGAATGCATCCCTCATCGGCAGACATTAAATGCACAATATGGTAGTTTATGAGCTTTGCACTTGGATACAATAACTCAGCTCCATTAAAGTCAATGGGACCAGAAAACAGGAAGCATTCTCCACCGTATTGTGTGGCATAAGCATCCAATTATTTTCTATTCAGATGGATTAATAGCATGGGAGGAATTCCTTTACCCAGAGAGTGGTGAATCTTGGAATTTGTTGCTACTGGCAGCTGTGGAGGCCAAGTCATTCGATTTATGCAAGGCAGAGGTTAACAGATTCTTGATTAGTCAGGGTGTGAAGGGATATGGGGAGAAGGCAAGAGATTCAGGCTGAGAGGGAAAACGGATCAGCCATGATGATCTAGCGGAGCAGACTCAATTTACCTACGTCTTATGGTCATAACTCCTGATGAGTGATAAACATTGGAATGTGATAGAGAATGGCAAAGTAAAAATCGTAAGTAAATTCCACAATTATCATTTAAGAAAGTGCAATTTCCTTCATAGTAGAATGGGTATCCAATACTTTCAATCACACAAAGGCGTCATTTAAAGTGAATTCTTCACTTAATTTCCAGATGACCACACTTTGTGACAGAGCTATGTTTTGTTCTGAACAGCATCAGTGAAACCGTGTAGGCCTCCTCACAGTTTAGTGTGGGAGTCCGGATGCCTAAATCACATCTCCCCAAACAGATCCTTTGTTCCCAGTTGAACGAAGGTCTGGGAGCCCCTGTTGTGCAAAGGAAATACTTTGAAGATAGCATTAAAATTAGCCAGAGGAAATTCAACATTACATCTAAAAACTGGGAAGACAATGCACTCAGTAGATACACTTGCAGGAAATCTGTTGAAGAGGGAGCTGTGCTACATAGAATGGCCTCCTCTGTGTCATGGAGAACAAGCAGCTGTGAAATGAGAGACTGAACAACCAAAAGATCCAAACACTCACCATCACTTACTCTTGCTCATACAGCAGCAGAATATGTTGTTCCCCAGACTGATCTCTACGGCTACCGGGGGACCCACCAAATGACAACCCCTGAGGAGAACAGCATACTCGCCTCAAATGATTGCATTTTTACTAGTAAAGGTTAGTAGGTTAGCTGGTCACATGAGCGCGGCATGGGCTCGATGTGCAGGACAGTATGTAGTCGTGTTGTAATCTGCAGATCCTGGAATGTTTGTTGTCTCTGGGCTCCTGTTCACTGGAATTCAGAAGAATGAATGATGACCTCATTGAAATCTATCGAATGTTGAAAGAGAGTGGATGTGGAGAGGATGTTTCCTACTGTGGGGAGGGCTAAGACCAGAGGAGTCAACCTCGAATAGAGAGGCATCTTTTTAGAACAGAGATGAGGAGGGAGTTCTTTAGCCAGAGAGTGGTGAATCTGTGGAATTCATTGCCACAGGCCAAGTCATTGGGTATATTTAAGGCAGATGTTTATAGATTCTTGATTAGACAGGGGAGGAAGGAATAGGGATAAAAGTCAAGAGATCAAGGCTGAGAGGAAAATGGATCAGCCATGATGAAATGACAGAGAAGACTCGATGGGCCAAATGGCCAAATTCTGCTCCTATATTTCCTATCTCTAAATCTTGAAGTTAAGAGCTAAATAGGTACCAATGGCATTGATAGTTATGATATGTTGATTAGAAATGTCGACTTAAAATGTTGCAACTGGACTACTGCATGTGTCAGACTGGGAAGAGCTGAGCTGTGGCAGTCCTGCCAAGATGAACAAGGCTCAGGAATATAAAACAATAATTACGCTATAAATCAAAAGAGCCAATTGAATGAGAAGATTTTCTTGGTGTTGAACATAAAAAATGCAGAGGCAGCAAAACGGTTTTCTTATGTTTGAGTGCCAGCTTGCCATGAGTGATTCAATTGTGATGGGCAGGTGAGGCAAGGATTCTGTCATGGTGTCCCTTACATCAGAGTTAACTTGGAGTTTAGAACATAGATGCAGTAGAGTGAGTGATTCCAAGGTCTTGGAGTGAGTGCAAGGTAGATGACCAAGCTGTTTCAGTAATTATTGCCAATTCTCTCACATGAAAAGATTTGGGATATTTAAATTGAGTTTCTGAAGAGCATGCAAAGATGAGAGGTGTTTGTTGAGAGGTTTACTTTTTCATGGGGTGTGGAATATCAGTGGAAATGTTGGTGTTATTGTCCATCTGTAATTGCTCTTTAATTGAGCAGACAACGAATAGGGAAGACTGAGGAAGAATAGCTGGTTTATTTCAGTGAACAAGACTGGTTTTGCAACAAGCTGCTTAGTTTCATAGTCTCTGTAACTGAGGCAGCCTTCATTCCAGATTGATTTAGTGACTTAAATTTAATTCTCCAGGGGCCCTGGTTCTATTGGTTCAAGAACTGTGTTAGCATTTAACCACTGTGCCACCACTAACTACTGCTGGACTGATACAGCTTGTGTTTCTACAGTGTGCTCCGTGACCTCCGGGTGTCCTGTATCACCTTCAAGTTATAATTTAAGAGATAAATATGAAACATTTCTGAAAATTTGGTGCCCTTATTTACAAAAGACAAGACTAAATATATAGGTGCTCTGAAGATGAAACAATTGGTTACTTGGGGAAAGAAATAAATATATACACTAAAGTTATTACAAACTCCATGGAGCATGTGGAGATCAACATCCAGGCACTCTTTCTTTTTTTTCCTTCTTTCTCTTTTTTTACAGGGAAGTTAGGGGGGAGGGGTTAAGGGGAGGGGTTAAGGGGAGGGGGGAAGGGTTATACACATTTTTTTCTATACTTTACTCTGTAATCACTTAAAAATGCAATAAAAAAAAGAATACTTCTGGAAGGGTGGTCACTATTATGATGTGTATTCAGGGGCCACAGCATATGAAATGTGGCAGAAGCAAGTCATTCAGGACTGATGTGTACATCAAAGATTGGAGGGAGGGAGAGAGAAAGGGAGAGAGAGGGAGGGAGAGAGGGGGGGAGAGAGAGAGAGAGTCAAAATCTCTCCATTCCCTGTTTCAAAAGATTTAAAATGTATATTGAAACATACAGTAAAGGTGTCATTTAAGCCAATGACCAATATAGTCTGCCAAGAGAGAGCCTGCAGGTGCAGCCATACTTCCAAGTATCAGTGTAGCAAGGCCCGCACCTTACAAACCCTTAGTAACCCATCGTCTTTAGAAGGTGGGAGGAAAGTGGAGCACCCAGAGGAAACTCACACAGTCATGGTGAGAATGCTCAAGCTCCTTATAGACAGCAGCAGGAATTGAACCCCCATCACTGGTGCTGTCAAGCTGTGAAGTGTTAGGATGGATGCTACGCTACGGAATCGCAATGTTTAATGTCACGTGTGTGTGTGTGTGTGTGTGTGTGTGTGTGTGTGTGTGTGTGTGTGTGTGTGTGTGTGTGTGTGTGTGTGTGTGTGTGTGTGTTGTAATTACAGTAATTTTTCTTGAGCTCAGTGGACTGGGCAATATACTGGAATGGATTTAGTATTAGTTAACAGACTGAAAACAGAAACAAATTGGTGAATTTTAGGCTGCGAAGCTGTGAGCAATGGACTATTTACAGGGATCACTCTGAACGTTCCTACTGTTCCATAGCAATGATTCAGATGAAGGACTAAGTTTAAGTTAAAGTTTGCCAATAATACAAAATTGGGTGTCAGTGAGAGCTGTAAGGAGGATGCAAAGAGGATTCAATGAGATATGGCTAGGCTAAGTGAATGGGCAAAGGGTATGACTAATTGAACACAGTGTGGGAAAATGTGAGGGCATTTACTTTGGCAGATTAAATACAAAAGTAGAGGACTTCTTTTTAAATGGAAGATTAAAAGGTGTTGGTATTCAGAAAGACACACAACATGCTGAAAATTAACATGCAAGCAGTTAGGAAGACAAATGATGTGTTAACCTTCATTGCAGAAGGATCTGCATGCAAGATGTCTTTCTGCAATTTATATAGGGGCCTCTGACCACACCAGAGATATTGAATAGGATTTAATGTTCCTATCTAAGGAGGAATGCATTTCTGATACAAGGATTACAGAAGAATGATTCTGGTATTGGTGACCTTGCTCCTTGAGGAGAGATTAAGCAGAATGGTCCTGTATATCTCATGAGTTAAAAAAAAATTGAGACGTGATCTCTTTGAAAATGACAAAGTTGTAAGGGAGCTTGGTGGAGTTACTCGATATTTGTTTTTTCTCTAGCTGGGGTGTCTAAAGCCCTGTGCCACCATCTCAGTGTATTCTGCACCACGACAAGAAGTGTCCTCATCCAAAGGGGAATGAACCTTTGGAATGTTCTCCCCAGGGAGATGTGGCTGTTTGGTCAGAGTAATATATGATCAATAGATTTTGAATATTAAGGGAATCATGAATTGTGGGGTTAATATAGAACATTGCCATTTAGGTAAAAGGTCAGTCACAGACTTCTTACAGGAGATGGGCTGAATAGATTACTAATGCTTCTTCTTTTTTGTGGGTGTGACAATAAGAATCAATTCCACCAAAATGACTTAGCCCTCAGCTGGTTTCACCCATCACCTGCAAGCTTATACGCCATTCCCCTCTTTCCATCTTCTTCTTCTGCCTTCCTCACCCTTCTTTTCCATTTCTAATAAACTGTCTTGGCCCAACATGTTAACTGCTCTGTCCTCTCCATCGATGCTCTTTGACCCACTAAATTTCTCTAGCACTTTGTGTGTGTTGCTCTGGATTTCCAGCATCTGCAGTATCTCTTATGTTAATGATAAACTTTTGTTTCTACTCTCTTTTGTTCAGTTTGTCCACTCACAGTCTCTTGCGATCATCACTCTTACATTTTCAGTATATCTAAGTCTTTAATATGTTGTAGTCCAAAATGTTAGTTTTCACTTATTTAGAAAGAAAACATTCCATTTCCTTTTACAGTCCGGTTTTAGAGAATTATAATCAAACGATCTTTGTGCTCTCAATAGGGCTTAGAGTAGATAAATTATCTCTGGAGTTATGTGATATTTTATGGTGTGATACTGAAGATTGCAGTCTCATTACAGAATAACACAGAACATTAATCACGCTATCACAATGAGACCCATAGAGTTATGTAGAGTGGAAATAGGCCCTGCAACCCAACTGGTCCATGCAGGCTAAGGTATCTTCCTTAGGTAATCTCATTTGTCTATATCTGGTCCATATCCCTCTGATAATAAACAATAAGACTATATCTGATCCGTCCATATCGTTCATGATCTTACTGCAAGATGGAGAAGGCTCGATTGGCCATGTGGCCTACTTGTTATGTTCTTCTGTTCTAAACCTTACATAACCATATACCCATCCAAATGACTTTATCACTTCCTCTGACAGCTACTTCCAAATACCCCCCAGTCTCCAGAGGAAAGCTTTGCCCCATAGGTCCCTTTTAGAATTTTCCTTTCTCACCTGAAAGCCCTGCCATTTATTTTAAGACTCCCTTACCCTAGGGAAAAACTGTGACAATTCATCTTATCTTTCCCCCTCAAGATGTTATATACCTCCATAAGGCCACCCCTCAGCTCCCTTCGATCTGGGGAAAACTGTCCCAGACTATATAAAATCTCCTCACAACTCAGCCCTCCAAACTCAGCAAATGCCTTTATGAATCTTTTCACCCCCCTCTCGAGATTAATCAAATTTACGATGGTATTGTGGCCAGAAATGCACATAGTATTCCAAATGCCTTCTCACCAACATCATGTACAGTTACACACACGAAATGCTGGAGGGACCCTTTTTCAGGACTGAGAAGGAAGGGGGAAGACACCAGAATAAAAAAGGTGGGGGGAGGGGAAAGAGGCAAGCTGGAAGGTGATAGGTGAAGCCAGATGGGTGGGAAAGGTAAAGGGCAGGAGAGGAAGGAATTTGATAGGAGAGGAAAGGGAAAAAGGAGAGTGGACCATAGGAGAAAAGGAAGGAGGAGGGGACCCAGGGGAAGTAATAGGCAGTGAGAAGAGGTAAAAGGTCGGGGGGGGGGGGAGTAGAGGAAGGGGGAGGGAAATTAGTTTTACCAGAAGGAGAAATCAATAGTCATGACATCAGGTTGGAAACTACCAAGACATAATACAAGGTGTTGCTCCTCCACCCTGAGGGTGGCCTCATCTTGACACAAGAGGAGGAATTGACTGACGTGTCAGAACAGGAATGGGAATTGGAATTAAAATGTTTGGCCATTGGGAAGTCCTGCTTGTAGGCGTTGACGTGGAGGTGATTGACAAAGTTATTCTTCTTGTACAGCTATAACATGGCATTACAACTCCTGTATTCAATATCATGTCTTAGGGGTTTTATTCAGGGAGCAAAGAGGAGATGAAAATAGATTCACTGGCTCTGTCTGGAACGGAGACTGTTCGGACAAAACTGACTGATGGCATTAGAAACCTTACAGGATTTTAATTTAATAGATGTGTGGACACCGACTTTATTGGCAGGAGATTCAGAGACAGGGGGATCAAGTGACATTCAAGTTCAAATTGCAAAGTTTATTATCAGAGTGCATACACGTCACCACGTGGAACCCTGAGATTCTTTTCCTGTGGGCATACTTAGCAAATCAGTGACTGTAAACAGAATCAATAGACAATAAACTCTGCAAATGCACGTATAAATAAATAGCAATAAATCACGAGCACAAAATAACAAGATAAAGATAAAGTGAAGTTGAAAATGCAAAGTAAGTTTATTTGTCACCATATTCTAATCTGAGATTTACTTTGGGCTTTCACAGTAATGCAATACCATCAATGGAAAACAGCACAGAAGCATGGACAAATAGTCATTTTGCAAAAGACAACAAATTCTGAAAATACAAAGAGAAGAAACAAAGTAATAATAATAAATAAGTAATAAGTATTGAGAACACGAGTTGTAGGGTCCTTGAAGGCGAGTCTACAGCTTGTGGAATCAGTTCAGTATTGTGATTCAAGAGGGGTAATAACTGTTCCTGAACCTGGTGCTGTGTGATCTAAGGCTCCTGTACGTTTTTCCTGATAGCAACAGTGAGATGAGAGCATGGCCTTAATGGTGGATGCTGCTTTCTTGTGACAGTGCTCCTTGTAGAAGTGCTCAGTGGTGGGGAGGGCCTTACCCATGATGGACTGAGCTATATCCACTATTTTTGTAGCCTTTTCCATTCAGGGAGATTGGGTGTTTCCAGACCAGGCTGTGATACGACCAGTCAGCAAACTCTCCACTGCACATCTATAAAAGTTTGTTGAAGTTTTAGATGACAAATCAGTTCTGCACAAACTTCTAAGAAAGTAGAGGTGGTAATTGTATCAGTTTGTTTATTTATTTGTTTGTTGAGCTACAACACGGAATAAGCATCACTCAGCAATCCCCTGATTTACAATGACCAATTAACCCACTAACCAGTGTGTCCTTGGACTGCAGGAGGAAATTGGGGCATCAGGAGGAAACCCATGTGGTAATGGGGAGAACATACAAAGTTCTTACAGGCAACGGCAGGAATTGAACCTGGGTCACTGGTGCTGTAAAGCACTGTGCTAATCACTACACTACCACTGCCACCCCAAAACTGAAGTGGACAAAGCAGTACAGTATTATTGTTTCATATACCGAGGTACAGTGGGAACTTCATTTTCTATGGCAGACAGATAAAAGATATTTTGAGGTAGTACAAGGGCAAAGCATTAGCAGAATGCAGAACAAAGCTTTGCAGTTACAGTTACAGATAGCCAATAAGGTGCAAGGGTCATAATCGTGAGGTCAAGAGTTCATCTCTTCAGTATACAAAGGACCATTCAAGAGTCTTACAATAGTGGGACAGAAATTGTCCTTGAATCTGGTGGTGACTGTTCTCAAGCTTTTATATTATCTGTCCAATGGAAGGTGGGAGAAGCGAGGATGTCTGGGGTATGTGGAGGGCATGATTATGATGGCTGGTTTTCTGAGGCAGCAAGAAGAGTAGATAGAGTCCATGTAGAGGGGTATTGCCCCTCTTCCTTTTCAATCTTGATGAAGGATCCAATTTTTCAATAGTTCCATTTAATATCAGAGAATATATACAAGATGCAATGTGAAATTCTTGTCCTTCACAGACATCCACAAAAACAGAAGTGTGCCCCCCAAGAGTGAGTGATAGTAAAAACAGTAGAACCCAGAGCCCCCTACCCCTCCCACACACAAGCAGCAGCAAGACAATGACCCTCCCCCCACAAATAAAAGCATCAGCCCCCCTCTCAACAAGGCAATGACCCTCCCCCGCAAATAAAAGCATCAGCCCCCCCTCCCAGCAAGGCAATGACCCTCTCCCCGCAAATAAAAGCATCAGCCCCCCTCCCAGCATGGCAATGACCCTTCCCCGCCCCACTTCAGCAAATAAAAGCATCAGCCCCCCCTCCCAGCAAGGCAATGACCCTTCCCCGCAAATAAAAGCATCAGCCCCTCCTCCCAACAAGGGAACAATAGCAAAGCCCCCATGAAAGAATGTGATCTGCAGTCCACAAAAACAAATCATTCACTCAACAATTCAACATGCCACAGGCTCACTCTCTCTCCCTATACAGAGTGGTATTAGCAAGAAGGGAGACCAACAGCGACAAACAACTGGCTGAGTTAAGTCTGCCATGTGGCTTATTTTCTGAATTCTTCACCTCGAGAATCGGCAACAAACTCTCCCCCAGCAATGAAATAAAGAGAGGGCACATGATTCACTGAGTACAGAGCCCCTGACAGCTGATCCGATGTTCCATTTTAGAAACATAGAAATATAGAAAACCTACAGCACAGTACAGGCCCTTTGGCCCACAAAGTTGTGCTGATCATGTCCCTACCTTAGAAATTACTAGACTTCCCTAAAGCCCTCTACGAAGCTCACTGTACCTATCTAAAAGTCTCTTAAAAGACCCTGTCGTATCCGCCTCCACCACTGCTGCTGGCAGCACATTCCATGCACTCACCACTCTCTGAGTAAAAAACTTACCCCTGACATCTCCTCTGTACCTACTCCCCAGCACCTTAAATCTGTGTCCTCTTGTGGCAACCATGTCAGCCCTGGGAAAAAGCCTCTGACTATCCACATGATCAATACCTCTCATCATCTTGTACACCTCTATCAGGTCACCTCTCATCCTCCATCACTCCAAGGAGAAAAGGCCAAGTTCACTCAACCTATTCTCATAAGGCATGCTCCCCAATCCAGGCAACATCCTTGTAAATCTCCTCTGCACCCTTTCTATGGCTTCCACGTCCTTCCTGTAGTAAGGCGACCAGAACTGAGCACAGTACTCCAAGTGGGGTCTGACCAGGGTCCTATATAGCTGCAACATTACCTCTCGGCTCCTAAATTCAGTTCCACGATTGATGAAGGCCTATACACCGTATGCCTGAGTCAACCTGCACAGCTGCTTTGAGTGTCCTATGGACTCAGACCCCAAGATCCCTCTGATCCTCCACACTGCCAAGAGTCTTACCATTAATACTATATTCTGCCTTCATATTTGACCTAGCAAAATTAACCACTTCACACTTATCTGGGTTGAACTCCATCTGCCACTTCTCAGCCCAGTTTTGCATCCTATCAATGTCCCACTGTAGCGTCTGACAGCCTTCCACACTATCCACAACACCTCCAACTTTTGTGTCATCAGCAAACTTATAACCCATCCCTCCACTTCCTCATCCTGGTCATTTATAAAAATCACGAAGAGTAAGGGTCCCAGAACAGATTACTGAGACACCCCATTGGGCACCAACCTGCAAGCAGAATATGACACGTCTACAACCACTCTTTACCTTTTGTGAGTAAGCCAGTTCTAGATCCACAAAGTAATGTCCCCTTGGATCCCATGCCTCCTTACTTTCTCAATAAGCCTTGCATGGGGTACCTTATCAAATGCCTTGCTGAAATCCATATACATTACATTTACTGCTCTACCTTCATCAATGTGTTTAGTTACATCCTCAAAAAATTCAATCAGGCTTGTAAGGCACGACCTACCCTTGACAAAGTCATGCTGGCTACTCCTAATCATATTATACCTCTCCAAATGTACATAAATCCTGCCTCTAAGGATCTTCTCCATCAACTTACCAACCACTGAGATAAGACTCACTGGTTTATAATTTCCTGGGCTATCTTTACTCTCCTTCTTGAATAAAGGAACAACCTCCGCAACTCTCCAATCCTCCGGAACCTCTCCCTCTCCATTGATGATGCAAAGATCATCGCCAGAGGCTCAGCAATCTCCTCCCTCACCTCCCACAGTAGCCTGGGGTACATTTTGTCTGGTCCTGGCAACTTATCCAACCTGATGCTTTCCACAAGCTCCAGCACATTCTCTTTCTTAATATCTACATGTTCAAGCTTTTAACTCTCTGCAAGTCATCCCTACAATCACTAAGATCCTTTTCCATAGTGCATACTGAAGTAAAGAATTCATTAAGTACCTGTGCTATTTCCTCCGGTTCCATACACACTTCCCCACTGTCACACTTGATTGGTCCTATTCTTTCACATCTGATCCTCCTGCTCTTCACATACTTGTAGAATGCCTTGGGGTTTTCCTTAATTCTGCCTGCCAAGGCCTTCTCATGGCCCCTTCTGGCTCTCCTACTTGCCTTCTTAAGCTCCTTCCTAGTAGCCTTATAATCTTCTAGATCTCTAACATTACCTAGCTCTTTCAACCTTTTGTAAGCTTTTCTTTTCTTCTTGACTAGATTTATTACAGCCTTTGTACACCATGGTTCCTGTACCCTACCATAAATTCCCCTTCTCATTGGAATGTACCCATACAGAACTCCACACAGATATCCCCTGAATATTTGCCACATTTCTTCTGTAATTTTCCCTGAGAACATGTGTTTCCAATTTAAGCCTCCAATTTCCTGCCTGATAGCCTCATAATTCTCCTTACTCCAATTAAATGCTTTTCTAACTTGTCTGTTCCTATCTCTGCTATTGTAAAGGAGGTAGAATTATGATCACTATCTCTAAAATGCTCTCCCACTGAGAGATCTGACACCTGACCAGGTTCATTTCCCAATACCAAATCAAGTACAGCCTCTCCTCTTGTAGGCTTATCTACAAACTGTGTCAAGAAACCTTCCTGAACACACCTAACAAACTCCACCCCATCTAAACCCCTTGCTCTAGGGAGATGCCAATCAATATTTGGGAAATTAAATCTCCTATCATGACAACTTTGTTATTATTACGCCTGTAACCCCCTGGGTCGCCTCAGGCTCGCTCAGCTCGTTCTCGTCTAGGGGGAGCAGCCTTCGGCCCCACCAAACTGGATAATCAGCTGGTGTGGATGCTGTATGATGTCCCCGCCTCGCCCAAAAACAGACAGTACACCATATGTGATTAAATGAGTACAATTTATAAAGGTTACTATAACTAAGTGATTAATAACGATACAGTGTATATGAAGGAAAAAAGAAATAAAGAAAAGGCGCCAAACTTATCAAAGTCCAAACCACTTCGTGCACAACTGTTGGAGCTCAATTACTGAAGTCTTGTGACCACCATTCGATCCCCTCCGAACTCCTCGACTCGCAGCTTAGGACCATCTGAAGTGGGCAACCAAGCACATCTAGCTTTGTCTCCTCTCCTCGGGGTACCTCCTGGCCTCGGACCCCCCCCCTTGGGGGTCCGTTCCTCGCCCCGTTTACAGCATCGCGTCCTCTCTCTCTCACCCCCTCGCGCCGAACTCCCCAAAAGCCCGCCAACAATCGCTTACAGACTCAGAAGAAAGAACAACATTAATCCCAATTGGTTTACAAAGGAATACAATTCTCGTTATCAGTAAATTTTAACCCAAACAAGCTTCCAGCACTCTCTCGCAACAAAGAAGCATTCCTACTTTTAACAAACAAAGAAGCCATTTTGATCAACATACGCAGTAACAAAGAAAAAGAAGAAACCCCCTTTACACACCTTTCCAGGATCTGTTTCCCTATCTGTTCCTCGATATCCCTGTAACTATTGGGCGGCCTATAAAAAACACCCAGTAAAGTTATTGACCCCTTCCTGTTCCTAACCTCCACCCACAGAGACTCCGTAGACAATCTCTCCATGGCGTCCACCTTTTCTGCAGCCGTGACACTGTCTCTGATCAACAGTGCCACGCCCCCACCTCTTTTGCCTCCCTCCCTGGCCTTTCCGAAACATCTAAAACCCGGCACTTGAAGTAACCATTCCTGTCCCTGAGCCATCCAAGTCTCTGTAATGGCCACCACATCATATCTCCAAGTACTGATCCACACTCTAAGCTCATCCTGCTTGCCACAATACTCCTTGCATTAAAATAGACTCATCTCAAACCTTCGGTCTGAGCGTGTTCCTTGTCTATCACCTGCCTATCCTCCCTCTTGCACTGTCTACAAGCTTTCTCTATTTGTGAGCCAACCGCCTCTTCCCCAGTATCTTCAGTTCGGTTCCTACTCCCCAACAATTCTAGTTTAAACTCTCCCCAGTAGCCTTAGCAATCCTCTCTGCCAGGATATTGGTCCCCCTGGGATTCAAGTGCAACCCGTCCCTACCACAACGCTTCAGTCAGCTGCACCGGCATGGAATCAGCTCATTCTCAGCACCATAAAGCCTTGGAACTTTGAAGGCATGCTTGTCATCTTGGCCACATCCTTGGGATATCGAAAAACAGCCAGCCATTGAGCCCCTGGTGCAGGTACCACCACTGCAGGGAGCCAAAGTCTGAGCATAGCTCTAGGTCAGGGTCTTTGACAGAAATCTATCCACACTGAAAAGGAAAAAGGGAGACACTAAAGGTAGAAACTAAGCTGTTTCTGCAGAAGAGCTTGAAAGAATCACTGTTGAGTGCCATCATAGCCATTGCACCTGAAGCATTGACTTTTTATTTCCCACAGCAGATGATGAGTGACAGACTGAGTTCCTTCAGCTTTTTGTGTGTTGCTGCATTTGGCCAGCATCCTCTGTCTGTGTCTCCTTGAAGGGGAGGCTATTTTCTCATGATGGACTGAGTTGCATTCACAACTCTCCGCAATTTCTTGTGGACTTGGGCAGTGCAGTTCCTATCCAAAGTTTGATGCATATTTGGCAGAAACACCACAGGTCTGATAATTAGATATTTGTTTCCAGTGTGAATTAGACACACTGATTAAAAAGCCAGTGGAAGCAGATCCGGTAATCTCTTTGGAAAGGGAAATGGAGAAATGAAGTGTCATGGTCTGAGCTCACCGGACTGGACCCAAATGCAGACTCTGTCCGTCACGGTAGTTGCTGACAGCGACTCGACCCAGGTGCAGCAGGTGGCGATCTCAGTCACAGTAAGCGCTGACAGCGACTCGACCCAGGAGTGGAGGAATGGCAGGCTCCCATGAAAAGACAAAAACAAGATGTTATTATTTATCAGTGCCAACAGATCATCGGAGGCACAATCAAGTAACACCATGAGACAACTCACTCTCCAACATACAGTAGTACTCTACTCACAGAGCACACCGAGAGTCCCCTTTAAGTAATCATTGGATCTGGGAAGCTTGCACCGGTCACAATTAAATTAACGAGATAAAACTGAAAGCACCTGGGGTTAATGGCTCTAATAATTAGTCAATAGGGGTTGCATGAGAAATACTCTGTTTCGAGCTACTGAGGCCCGCAGGGCTCATGATATGAACAGGGAAAATAGTACAAAGGCTGTGGGGAAAGAGCTGGAAGTATGGATTTAGTAAATAGATCATTCACTAATAATCCATTTACGTCACTCCATGAGCTTACTATGTGCCATCTGATCAAATCAGAAGTCCATGTATATAAGAACTTTCAGTCTTATTTTCTTCATCCATCTTCTCTGATATCAGATCAAGGAAGGGTCAATTTAGTTACACATGATTTTCCTTTAGCAACTCCTGGCTTGTTCTATTCAATCCAAAGTTATTCAAGAGGTGTCTTTCTTTCTTTTTTTTTACAGTATTTTTATTCAGAAGAAAAACAAGATTTACAGAGTGCAACACGTAGATACATCTCGACAGAAATTGTGTACATTCATATATTGTAATAAAATTGATCAAAATGTTATAACATCACATAAAGGTATACCACTCCATAATCAAAAATTTAAAGATAGGTCATACATCATAAAAGAAATTTTTTATATGAAAAAAAGTCAACCCCCTACCAACTACCAAAGAAAAAAGCTGATGGATGATAATGGATAATTAGAAAAAAACATATTCGCTTAAGAAGAGAAGATAGAAATATACATAAAAGTCCGTGCACTGTTAAGCTTGATAAATTGGAAAAGTAATTTAGGAAAGGTCCCCAGATATCATAAAAAGATTGTTTCGAATTTAAGACTGAGTGGATCTTCTCTAAATTTAAATAAGACATAATATCACGTAGCCATTGAAGATGCGTAGGAGGGGTAGACTCCTTCCATTTAAGCAAGATTGCTCTCCTTGCTAAAAGAGAGGTAAAAACTAAAACCTGTAGGTTAGGAGTATTTAAAGTTATATCTTCATTTGCAATAATACCAAACAAGGTGGTTAGGGGATTTTGGGTCATATTGGACCCTAAAAAGTTGCGAGAAGGTATGGAATACTTCCCGCCCAAAACTTTTCAATTTTAGGACAAAACCAGAACATGTGAATTAAAGAGGCATCAGCAGAGTTGCATTTATTACGAAGTGGAGAAACGTTCAAATAAAAACTGGACAGCTTCTGTTTAGAAATGTAAGCTCTTAAATTGTAGAAGGGAATGACAAGCACAGAAAGATGATTTATTAACCCGTTTAAGAATTTTATTCCATCTTTCATCAGAAATCTGAAAATTTAGGTCATCCTCCCAAGCTTTTTTTATTTTATCTAAAAAGTCTTGCCTAGAATCAATCAACAAGTTATAGATACTGGTAATAGAGCCATTAACAAAAAGGTTTTAAATTTAAAAGATCGTCCAGTAAATTTTTATCAGGACCTATAGGAAAAGTAGTTAATTGGGAACTTAAAAAATCTCTAATTTGAAGGTATCTATAAAAATGTGTTTTTGGCAGTGCAAATTTAGTTGACAATTGGTCAAATGAAGCAAAAAACCCTGAGATAAATAGGACCCAAAAACACTTAATACCTAGTTCATCCCAATCCTTAAAGATTTTGTCAGTCATGGAAGGGATAAAAAAATAATTAAGGAGAATGGGAGATGATAATGAAAAATTCGCTAAACAAAACATTTTCTAAATTGAGACCAGATCCTTAAACTTTGCTTAACAATTATATTATCTGTTGTTTTATTTGCTGAAAAAGAAGAGTATGATCCAAGAAGAGAGACAATAGAGGAATTTTTTACAGAATTAACTTCTAAGGAGACCCATGAAGGGCAATCTTTACGATAAATATAATAGGACCAAAAAGGAATATTCCTTATATTGGCAGCCCAATAGTAAAACCTAAAATTGGGTAGGGCTAATCCACCCATCTCTTTATTTCTTTGTAGGTAAACTTTACTTAAATGAGCTTGTTTATTATTCCAAATATAAGATGTTAAAATTGAATCTAAAGAATCAAAGTAGGTCTTAGGAATAAAAATAGGTAATGCCTGAAAAAGATATAAAAATTTAGGAAGAATCTTCATTTTAATCAAATTAATTCGGCCAATTAGGGATAAAGAAAGAGGAGACCATTTAGAAAGCGTCTTTTTCACATAATTCAATAAAGGGTTGAAGTTTTCTTTAAATAAATTCATGAAATTTTTAGTAATTGTTACACCTAGATATGTAAATTGACTTGTAACAAATTGGAACGGAAATTTGGCATTTGATGATATTAGGTCATTTAAAGGAAATAGCTCACTTTTATGTACAAACTTTGTAGGTTCAGCTTATATCCTGAAAAATAACTAAACTGGGAAATTAAAGAAAGAACCGAAGGTAAAGAAGTTTCAGTGTTAGAGATAAAAAGTAAAATATCATCAGCGTATAACAAAATTTTATGAGTCATACCTTCCCTTAGTATACCAAAAATGTCCTTTGATTCTCGAAATGCTATTGCTAAGGGTTCTATAGCTAAAGCAAAAAGTAAAGGACTAAGAGGGCAACCTTGTCTAGTTCCCCGCTGTAATTTAAAGGGCTTAGAAATTTGAGAGTTAGTAATAACCTGAGCGGTAGGAGACAGGTAAATTAATTTAACCCAACGAATAAAATTAGGCCCAAAATTAAACTTTTCTAAGGTCTTAAAAAGATAATTCCACTCAATCCTATTGAAGGCTTTTTCTGCATCTAAGGATAATATACATTGTGGTTTTTTTTGGATGGTGAATATATCACATTCAATAACCGATGTATATTAAAATGTGAGTAATGGTTTTTAATAAATCCTGTCTGGTCATGTGATATAATAGATGGTAGAATATTTTCAAGTCTTTGAGCTAAGATTTTCGATAAAATTTTTGCACCAACATTTAATAAAGAAATCGGTCTGCATGAAGAACATTCAGCTGGATTTTTATTTTTTTTAAGAATAAGAGAAATAAAAGCTTCATAAAAAGATAGAGGGAGTTTACCTGATTTAAAGGACTCTGATAAAACAGAGGATAAATAAGGTGTAAGTAACATAGTGAAAGTTTTATACAACTTCCCAGGAAAGCCATCAGGTCCCGGGGTCTTACCAGAATGTAAAGCAAGTTTAGCCTATCAGCAGACTATGTAGGAATGTTGATATCATTGAAAAAAGCATTCATATAGGTATCATCTGAAGAAGAATCAGACTGATACAACTTAAGGTAAAAGTCTTTAAATATATTGTTAATTTCAGAATGGTCGGATATCTTAGTACCATTATCTTTAAAAATTTCTGTGATTTGACGATTAACTGTAAAAGATTTTAAGCGATTGGCTAATAAACTACCTGTTCTTTCCCCGTGAATGTAAAATTGAGTTTTATCTCTCAACAGCTGTCATTCAATTGGGTAAGTCAAGAGGTGTCTAATTTAACCTTGAGTACTATATCTAAACGAGGTTGTTTTCTATGAAGTAGCAGAGGCTGAGGGGAAATGTGAAGGAAATGTATAAAATGACAATAAATAACCAGTATCTTTGTCCCACCTCCAAGAGGACCACAACCTTGTGTGGGGCTTGGAGGCATGTGTACCCCCAGTGGCCCAGAGAGCTATATTGGCTGGAGTCAGGGCTTTGTGCTTTGGCTTTTAGTAGGGTCACCCATGCCAAACAGGTCAAAGAGTAGAGGCAACACCAAGAGTGGTCTATCAGTACTCCAAGTTCAGGGTTTCAGCTCAGGGCTAACTACTCTGACTAGTCAAAACAAATAGTTGTGGAACTAGCATTGAAGAATCCTGTATCTGTGACAGTATGGACAGACAGAGATAGAGGACCTTCATCGCTGCCCTACATCTCAGTGACATAACGGACAGTATGAATCGTTGTCTCAGGGTCAAAGCATCAAATCTGAGTGGATGTGCATTTAAAGTGAGAGGGGGAAAGTTCAAAGATGTGGGGGACGGTTTATTTTAAATGTTTGTGCGTACCTGAATGTGCTGCCAGGACTGCTGGTGGAGGCAGACATATAACGTACACATTAATGGTCTTTCCAAGACCATGATTGTTCTTGGCAAATTTTTCTGCTGAAGGTGCTTGCCATTGCCTTCTTCTGGACAGTCTTTGCAAGATGTGTGACCTCAGCCATTACCAATGCTCTTCAGAGATTGTCTGCCTGGCGTCAGTGGTCGCATAATCAGGACTTGTGATGTGCACTGGCTGCTCATATGACCATCCACCACCTGTTTCCTTGGCTTCACGTGACCCTGACTGGCAGGCTAAGCAGGTGCTACACCTTGCCCAAGGGCGAACTGCAGGCTATTGGATGGAAGGAGCACTTTTCACCTCCTTTGGTTGAGACTTATCTCCATCCAGCACTGTGGAGGCAGATATAATAGAGGCATTTAGATAGATGCTTGAACGTGCAGGGAACAGAAGGGTATGGGCTATGTGCAAACAGAAGAGATTAGTGTCCTTAGCTGAACTAGTTCAGCATGGCATGGTCTGTCATAGGGCCTATTCCTTTGCTGTGCTATTTTATTCTCTCAGTTCTAATACAAGGTTAAACTAAAGGGTTGGTAGTTATGGGGATTGTCCATTGACCCTTCTTTGATTAAGGGTGCAACCTTTGAAATTTTCTAGGCCCCAGTGCTCCCCCTAAATCTAAGACCTGGGCACCATGGTACTGTAGCAGTTAGTGTGACGGTATTTCAGCTCGAGACATTTCGGAGCTCACAGTTCAACCCAAGCACTGTCTGTAAGGAGTTTGTCTGCTCTTCCCATGAACCAACTGGGTTTCCTCCCCGTGCTCCAGATTCCTTAGATGTACCGGTCAGTAGATTAATTGGTCATTGTAAATTGTCCTGTGATTAGGCTAGTGTTAAATAGGTGGGTTGCTGGGCAGTGCAGTTCATTGAGCTGGAAGGGCCTGTTAGAACCATAGAACCATAGAACATTGCAGCACAGAAACTGGCCCTTTGGCCCTTCTTGGCTGTGCCAAACCATTTTTTTGCCTAGTCCCACTGACCTGCACCCGGACCATATCCCTCCAAACCCCTCTCATCTATATACCTGTCCAAGTTTTTCTTAAATGTCGAAAGTGAGCCCGCATTCACCACTTCATCTTGCAGCTCATTCCACACTCCCACCACTCTCTGCGTGAAGAAGCCCTCCCTAATGTTCCCTTTAAACTTTCCCCCTTCACCCTTAACCCATGACCTCTGGTTTTTTTCTTCCCTGGCCTCAGTGGAAAAAGCCTGCTTGCTTTCACTCTGTCTATACCCATCATAATTTTGTACACCTCTATTAAATCTCCCCTCATTCTTCTACGCTCCAGGGAATAAAGTCCTAACCTATACAACCTTTCTCTGTAACTCAGTTTCTCACGTCCAGAAACATCCTCGTAAACCTTCCCTGCACTCTTTCAACCTTATTAATATCCTTCCTGTAATTAGGTGACCAAAACTGCACCCAATACTCCAAATTCGGCCTCACCAATGTCTTATACAGCCTCACCATAATGTTCCAACTCTTATACTCAATACTGTGACTTATAAAGGCCAATGTACCAAAAGCTCTCTTTATTACCCTATCTACCTGTGACACCATTTTTAGGGAATTTTGTATCTGTATTCCTAGATCCCTCTGTTCTACTGCATTCCTCAGTGTCCTACCATTTACCATGTATGTTCTACCTTGGTTTGTCCTTCCAAAGTGCAATACCTCACACTTGTCTGCATTAAACTCCATCTGCCATTTTTCAGCCCATTTTTCCAGCTGGTCCAAATCCCTGTGCAAGCTTTGAAAACCTTCCTCACTGTCCACTACATCTCCAATCTTTGTATCATCAGCAAATTTGCTGATCCAATTTACCACATTATCATCCAGATCATTGATATAGATGACAAATAACAATGGACCCAGCACTGATCCCTGTGGCACACCACTAGTCACAGGCCTCCACTCGGAGAAGCAATACCACTCTCTAGCTTCTCCCATTTGAGTCAATGTCTAATCCAATTTACTACCTCACCATGTATACATAGCGACTGAATCTTCCTAACTAACCTCCCATGTGGGACCTTGTCAAAGGCCTTAATGAAGTCCACGTAGACAACATCCACTGCCTTCCCTTCATCCACTTTCCTGGTAACCTCCTGGAAAAACTCTAATAGATTGGTTAAACATGACCTACCACGCACAAAGCCATGTTGACTCTCCCTAATAAGTCCCTGTCTATCCAAATACTTGTAAATCCTATCTCTTAGTACACCTTCCAATAATTTACCTACTACTGATGTCAAACTTGCCGGCCTATAATTTCCCGGATTACTTTTAGAGCCTTTTTTAAACAACGGAGCAACATGAGCTATCCTCCAATCCTCCGGCACCTCACCAGTAGATACCGACATTTTAAATTTATCTACCAGGGCCCCTGCAATTTCAGCACTAGTCTCCTTCAAGGTCTGAGGGAATACCCTGTCAGGTCCTGTGGATTTACCTACTCTGACTTGCCTCAAGACAGCAAGCACCTCCTCCTCTTTAATCTGTATAGGTTCCATGACCTCACCACCTGTTTGCCTTATTTCCATAGGCTCCATACCAGTTTCCTTAGTAAATACAGATGCAAAAACCCATTTAAGATCTCCCCCATTTCTTTTGGTTCCATACATAACCGACCACTCTGATCTTCAAGAGGACAAATTTTATCCCTTACTATCCTTTTGCTCTTAATATACCTGTAGAAGCTCTTAGGATTATCCTTCACCTTGACTGCCAAAGCAACCTCATGTCTTCCTTTAGCCCTCCTGATTTATTTCTTAAGTACTTTTTGCACTTTTTATACTTCTCAAGCACCTTATTTCACCCTGTTGCCTATACATTGCTCTGCATTGTATCTCTTAAAAAAATAAAAGAATAATAAATAATAATAAATCAGTAGATAGCTGGAAAGTTATGACCAGGATCTCTACAATTACGTTCTTTACTTTCCCCAACAACTGTGATGCTTTTCATTTAGAGTCATAGAGTCATTGAAAATTTCAGGACAGAAGCAGGCCCTTTGGCCCATCTAGTTCATGCTGAACCATTTAAACTGCCTACTCCCATCAGCCATTGCCCTCCATACCCCTACCATCCATACACCTATCCAAACTTCCCTTAAATGGTGAAACCAAGCTCACATGCACCACTTGTGCTGGAAGCTCACTCTACACTCTTATGACCCTCTGAGTGAAGAAGTTTCACCTCACGTTTACTTAAACTTGTCACCTTTCACTCTTAACTCATGACCTCTAGTTGTAGTCCCAACCAACTTCAGAGTGAAAAGCCTGCTTGCATTTACCGTATCTATACATCTCGTAATTTTATATACCTCTATCAAATCTCTTCTCAGTCTTCTATGTTCCAAGGTATAAAGTTCTAACCTATTCAATCTGTTTATTTTCTAAGTGCAGCTTGCTTTTATAGTACCTTTTGTCAATATTCAGAAATTCAGAACTTCAATTGCAAACTCTTGCTGAGGTCATGATTGCTTTCTTCTGACATCAAAGTTCAACATTCAAAGAAAAACCTATTATCAGAATAGATACACGTCTCCACATACAATCCTGAGATTCTTTTTCCTGCACACATACTCAGCAAATTTATAGAACGGTAACTGTAAACTGGATCAATAAAAGAGTAAAAGCATAGAAGAGAACAACTGTTGAAAAACTACATGATGAAGACTGATATAAAGTAATCACTTAGTACCTGAAGAATGTCTTGTGTGTATGAGTGTGTGTGAATACATTATGTTCACCAATTAGATCCACTTCTTCTCCTACAACTCTTTTACTGTCTGAACGGCTGCAAAATATTTTGGATTCCTATTTATATCTGCTTCTCCTTTCTTATATTCTCCTTTTCTCTCTCTTATTTCCTTGTTTATTAGCCCAGTCTTCAACTGTTTGCTATTAGTTCGTTATAATGCTCCTTCTTGTTTACCGATCAATCTCCTGCCTCTACTCCCTTGCCTAAGAGAATTACGGATCTGTGTCTGAAGTTACTGCACAACTCAGTAATACGGAATTTATTTACATTGCGAGAGGAGTAAGGATAAAAGGTTCAGGTCTTTTTTTAAAGTTTTTTTAAATAAGTCATATTCCTAAGAAATAAAAGCATGGAAGGTCATCAGTATGAATTAGTGAAATAGCTCCTGTTCACTGACTGAGTTACAGGGTCAGGCGTGTGGAGAAAGGCCTTGATCTGAAACATTTACAGTCCACTTCCCCCACAGATGTTGTTCGTTTTGTTATTCTGGGTTCCAGCATCTGCAGTCTCTTGTGTCTCCATGGAAATGGGCCATTTGGCCTGTTGGACCTGTGCGAACATCAACAACCCATTTAGCACTCTTCCCATTTTATTCTCCCTTATGCCCCTCAACTCCCCTGAGATTCTACCGCTCACTTACATACTCACAGTGGCCAAGTAACCTACCAATCTGGGATGTGGAGGATATGCAAGCACGAGGAGGTTCCAGAAAGAACGTGTAAGCACCAAGAGGGATTGAACTGGGGCTGCTGGATCATGAGGCATTTGAAACATATTTTTCCTGCTGCAAACACTTCCAGTGTTTTTTTCAGCAAGGGATGTGGCCTTTGCAGGCTGAGTCAATATTTAATTGCCCTTCGGAGAGTGAGAAAGAAGTGGAGTGTTCATTTTGAACCTTTGCGGTCCTGTGCAAAGGGCAGAAGCTCCAGGATTTTAAGTCAGCAACGGTGAAGGAACAATGAAGTCAGAATCAGAATCAGGTTTATCATCACTGACATACTGGATGTCATGAAATCTTCTGTTTCGTTGCAGCAATACCATGCAATGCACAACATATTCTATAAATTAGAATTTAAAAAAAAATTAAATATCAATGGGAAGTGTAAAAAGTGAACAAAAATAGTGAGGTAGCGTTGATGAGTTCATGAACCATTTAGAAATCCAATGGCAGAGGAGAGGAAGCACTTTCTAAAACGTCAAATGAGTGTCTTCAGGCTCCTGTACTTCCTCCCTGAGAAGAGGACATGCTCTGAGTGGTGGGGGTCCTTAGTTATGGATGCCGCCTTTCTGAGGCATCAGCTTTAGGCTACAGTTCATGATGGAGTTGGCTGAGTTTACAAACCTTTGCAGCTTTTTCCAATCCTGTGCTGTGGTCCTACCATACCAGATGGTGCTACAACCAGTTAGAATGTTCATCTGTAGAAACTTGTATCCTGTAGGGACAGCTACAGTCCATCTGTAGAAAATCGCATCCTGTAGAAACAGCTACAGTCCATCTGTAGAAACTTGCATCCTGTAGAAACAGCTACGGTCCATCTGTAGAAAATCGCATCCTGTAGAAACAGCTACAGTCCATCTATAGAAAATCGCATCCTGTAGAAACAGCTACAGTCCATTGTAGAAAATCGCATCCTGTAGAAACAGCTACGGTCCATCTGTAGAAAATCGCATCCTGTAGAAACAGCTACAGTCCATCTGTAGAAAATCGCATCCTGTAGAAACAGCTACAGTCCATCTGTAGAAAATCGCATCCTGTAGAAACAGCTACGGTTCATCTGTAGAAACTTGCATCCTGTAGAAATAGTTACAGTCCATCTGTAGAAACTTGCTAGAGTCTTTGGTGACATACCAAATCTTCTCAAAGTCCAAATGAAATATAGTCAGTGGCATGCCTTCAACTTGATTGTATCAATGCGTTTGGCCCCGGATAGATCTTCAGAGAAGATGACACTCTTTCTGCTGCTGCTCCCTTGATGAGGACTGGTGTGGACTCCATCAACTTCTGCTTCTGAAGTCCTCAATCAATTCCTTGGTCTTACAAACATTAGTACAAATGTCACAGTGAGCATTAACAATGACTGAACACAGGCACAGAGGGACAATAGACTGTCATGGTGAGCGCTGGCAATGACCGAACCCAGGTGTGGAGGAACGATAGACTCCCATGTAGGGATGGAAATGAGAGGTTATACATTGGAATATCAACAGGGCATCAGTGGCATGACCAAGCAACATCGTGAGACATATCATTCACAAGGACCCCACTAAATGAGAATACGAATTAAACAATCTTAGAAAGTGGAAAACCTGTGCCAATCATAATTAACTTGACAATGTTAAACAGAAGGCACAAGGGCTTAACAACTCCTGTTAAAGCAACAATTAGTAAGCAGAAGTGCTCAAGAAACCCAGAAGCCCAATGCTCTTGGACACGATGCAGAGGCCCGCTGGACTCATGACAACAAGGCTGTTGTCGTGGCACCACTCAGCGAGCTCAGCTCACCTCTCTGTTTTTCCAAATCAGGAAGGCAACTTCCAGCTGGTGTTGTTCCTCATGCTTTCTCTGCCCTTGTCCTTCCTGCCAGCAGAGGTCATGGGTTTGAAGTCTACTGTTCTGTTTGCATTCAGGTTTCCTGCATCTTCAGTAATTTGCTTTGATTACTATTTAATTCACATTTTGTTTTTCTGGCTCACTGATAATAGACAAATTGATGGGTTTTAATAAAATCAGAATGAATGTTCACTAAGCTTGGTGATCCCTAGAAAGGGGGGATCTTTTGTTCGAGATGATCCAGAGCAGAGGAGTTGCTGTTGCAATGTCAGTAACATGAAGAAAGAGGAAAGATTGACTACAGACTTCTGGAGAAGCTCACATCACTGGACAATAATGCAACACACTACTTAGTTCTTTAAGTCTGCTTACTACTCAGTCCAGGAGCAGCCATTCTCAGAAAAGCAGCCTCTGACAATGTCAAAAACAAATCCAGATTGTCCTATTTTTCTGATGTTGGAGATGAATATTGACCAGCTCACCATGGCAACATTCCTTGCTGCATCTCCAAAGTGGTCCTCAAGTCATAGATTACACAGCACAGAAACAGGCCATTCGACCCACTGCATCTGTGCTGACCATTCAGAACATTAATCCCAGTTTATTTTCCCTTTGTTCCCCGCCCACTCCTCACAGGTCCCGCCACGCATGATATCCAGCAACCAATCAACTTACCAAAATCCTGGTATTTTTTTGGGATGTAAATGTGTAATGTAAGAGGTCAGTTTATTGTCGGTCGAAAGCCACTTCTATTGTGCCAGTCATCGACTGATCGGTTTGAAAGATGCAGCAGCTCTTTCCCAGTGGGTGCCTGGTGTGCCACAGCACCAGTGTCCAGCAATTTCCTTTGCTTCGGGGCACTCTTCTGCACATTGAGGTTATGATCAGAGCTGAGGCACCATCGGGAAAGTATGCTGCAGATATAGTAGGGCACGCACACTCACTTAACTAAGTATCTGTTTGTTGGATGTTTAGATTTGTCGTTGTGTAACCTGGTGGGACTTAATGAGATACCTGTTGAGTTTGAAGTGTGACTAAACATTTGGTATCATAGTCTGTGTAACTCAGGGTGGCTCTGATGTCTGGTCAAATTTTTTACCTGTTTTTCTGTCTCACTTACCAAACCCATGAAGCTGCTTCCCTATGACAGAGTGGAAGCCAGAGAAAACCAATGCGGCCAAAGGGAGAACACCCAAAATCCATAGGGCAGGGTTGAACCCAGGACGCAGGAGGTGTGAGGGAACACCTCGTCCAGTTGTGCCACTGTGCCAGTCAGCTGTACCCTGAGATCCTTAATGCCCGCCTGATAAAAGAGAGAGGCTTCATTTGAAAGTTGTACTCAATTCACTCAGCGCTGACTGGAATTTTCCTCACAACCATTGTGTCTTCTGCCCTGGGCCTGTGAACCAAGATCAGGGATGTGGCTCACCTAGTCCACAGCTGTAAGAATGCAAATACCTCAAAGGTGAAAAGCTTTTTCATGTAGCCTGTCTAAAGCTGACAAGCAAGTATGAGGAGATCATCCCCAGATGCTAGATTAAGCATTTAGGTCTTTGACAGTTCTGACTTAGAACTGCTGCTAGGAGAGGTAGTGTTTGACATTAGTAATCTAACCGGCTTCTTGGAGGAAGTTTTGAAAGGGCAGCAAGTGGAAGAAGAGGTGAATTTTAATCATTCAGTCAGGAGCTCTCGTCACCTCAAAGAGAGCAAGGAAATATTCCTACTACCCTGGCTAAATTTCAGTCCATACTTAAACATGTTTTATAGAGTGATGAACAGTCCTTCAACCCACCAAGTCCGCTTCTACCATCAAGCATCCATTGTTAAACAAATCATGAGACCATCGACCATAAGATACTGGAGTGGAATTAGGCCATTTGGCTCATCAAGTCTGCTCCTCCATTCAATCATGGCTGATTTATCATCTCTCTCTCAACCCCATTTTCCTGCTTTCTCTTGTAACTTTTGCACATTCACTAACCAAGAACTGATTAACCTCTGCTTTAAATATACCTGATGATTAGTCTGTCTGTGGCAATGAATTCCATGGATTCACTGCCCTCTGGCCAATGAAATTCCTTCTCAACTCTATTAAATGGACACCCTTGTGTTCCGAGTTTGTGCCCTTTTGTCCTCAACTCCCCCACGATTGGAAACACTCTCTCCACATCGACTCTATTTAGGCCTTTCAACATTTGAGAGGTTTCAATGAGATTCCCCCCTTTTTCTTCTAAACTCCAGAACCATCAAATGCCCCTCAAATCAAACCCCAGCCAATCCAATTTATTTTTCTCAGATTGCTATCAACTGCCTTCCCCAGATTCTACGACATGAAAGCATGTGGGTGAAAACCAGATGAACGGAAGGAAGTTACATGGTCAAAAGTAGCACAGATAGCACCCGAGGCCGGGATTGAACCCAGAACTCTGGCACTGTGCTATTCCAAAGAAAATCAGTCCAGTGATTATTGTAATTACTTTTTATAGAATCTTTATAGAATTGACTATTTCTTTTACCATTTATCGAAAGTGATGGCACCATAGAGTCACATTTGTCACATTGAAATGAACAATGTTAGGTCTTATCTGCCTTTCAGAGCACCTTTTTTCCATAATTAAAGTAGCACACACTGGCCTATGTAAATGACATGGTGTTATACAACATGCATACAGGCGTTTCAGCCAACTTGCCCGTACTGAGCAATGGGCACAAATGCTGAAGGAACTCAGCAATTCAGGCAGCATCCATGGAGGGGAATAAACCATTGGAATTTTGAGGAGAGACCCTTCGTAGGGACCAGAAAGCAAAGGGGGAGGAATCCAGAATAAGAAAGTGGGGGGGTGGTTATGGCAAGGGCAGGAGTACAAGCTGGCAGGTGATAGGTGAATCCAGCTGAACGGGAAGACGGACGGGTGGGGAAGGGGAACGAGGTGAGAAACTGGGAGGTGATAGGAGGAAAAGATAAAGGGTTGAGAAGGAAGGACTAAGGTAGAAGGAGATGAGTTATTAACTTTAAACTTTCTACATAATCACTCAGAGTTGACCTGCATGTGCATGTAACAAGAGCTGTATAACTCATCTCCTGCTACCTTAGGCCATGAACTTCTCAATCACCCATCTGTTGACAATTTCTGGAGGTCCAAGATCCGTATGCTCCATGACTGCTGGACTAAGTGTGTAAATGTAGGAGGGGACTATGCTGAAAAATAAATGTGCTAGGTTTTCTAAAATTGACTCCTTCTACCTTAGACCACGATCTTATCAATCACCCCTCATATGCCCTCTCTTTTGCTTTTACTTTAGCTCTGACTTCACCTGTCTGCACTGTAGTTGCCTTCTTCCATTTGAAAATTTCTTCTTATTTGGAATATATCTGTCTTGCACTTCCCTCATTTTTCACAGAATCTCCAGCCATTGATGCTCTGCTGTTCTTCCTGCTAGTGTTCCTTTCCAGTCAACCTTGGCCAGTTCCCCTCTAATGCCATTGTAATTTCCTTTATTCCACTGAAATACCAACACATTGGATTTTATTTTTTCCCTCTCAAATTTCAATGTGAGCTCGAGCATATTGTTATCACTGTTCCCTAAGGGTTCCTTAACCTTTATCTCTCTTATCACCCCTGGATCATTGCACAACACCCAATCTAGCACGGCTGATCCCCTAGTGGCCTCAGCAACAATCTCTTCTAAAAAGCCATACCTTAGGCATTCTACAAATTCTCTCTCTTGAGGTCCAGTACTGGCCTGGTTTTCCCAATCAACTTTCATGTTAAAATCCCCAACAATTATTATGACATTACCCTTCTGACATGCGTTTTCTATCTCCTGCTGTAATTTGTAATCCACATCCCGGCTGCTGTTTGGAGACCTGTATACAACTGCCATTAGGGTCCTTTTACCCTTGCCATTTCTTAACTCAACCCATAGAGACTCTACACCTTCTGATCCTATGTCATCCCTTTCTAATGATTTAATATTATTTCTTATACACAGGGCCATACCATCCCCTCTGCCTACTAACCTAGCTTACCGATACACCGTATGTCCTTGGACATTCAGCTCCTAATGGCAGCAATCTTTTAGCCAAGTTTCAGAGCTGGCCGCAATGTCATGCTTGCCAATCTGTAGCTGAATTTTAAGATAGTCCATTTTATTTCTTATGCTGCGTGCATTCAAATACAACACTTTCTATCCAGTTGCTTTCTGTTTTAACTGCACCATGCCTCTATTGCCCTGTAACTCATCCCATTGGCTATAATTATGCCCCATCTCTTGCCTGTTCTCTCTATCATCTTTGTTGCACGCTATCTTTGATTTATTTCTGATTTCCCCTTCCTCAGTCCTCTCACTCTGGTTCCCAACCCCTGCCAAATTAATTTAAACCCTCCCTAACAGCTCTATTAAACCTGCCTGCTAGGATATTGGACTCCTTCGGGTTTAGGTGTAACCCATCCTTATTGTGCAGATCGTACCTCCTCCAGAAGAGGCCCCAATGATCCAGGAACCCAAAGCCCTGACCCTACACCAGTCTCTCAGCCACACATTAACATGCCTGATCATGCTATTCTTGCACTCGTTGGCACGTGGCACAGACAGCAATCCTGAGATTACTACCCTGGAGGTCCTGCTTTTCAGCTTCCTACCCAACTCCCTGAATTCTCTCTTCAGGACCTCCTCCCTTTTTATATCATTGATAAACAACTAAAATAGTTGGGCCTAACTCAATATTGTGAGGATCTCCAGCAAACTGGAACTATTGCCTTCCAAAGGGCTCAACTATTTTCCAGTGTTCCTGTATATTGTGCATAATTTCAACCATTGAAACATTTTTTGCATTGATGCCCTTTGATGGCAGTTGTTGAGGCAGCACGGTAGTGTAGTGGTTAGTGCAACACCGGTGACTCGTGTTCAGTTCCCTCACTGTGAAGAGTTTTTACCTTCTCCCTGTAACCACGTGGGTTTCCTCCGGGTGCTTGGTTTCTTGCCACATTCCAAAGATGTATGGGTTAGTGGGTTAGTTGGTCACATGGGTGTAATTGGGCAATGTGGCTTCATTGCGTCTGAAGGGTCTGTTAATGTACTGTATCTCTAAGCAATGATAAAATGCTTCTTGACGCCACTCTGACCAAAGACTGCTTTGATAGCAAGGGTAGACATTTTCTTTAGGTTGCCTACCTGAACTAGTCCCATTGGCTGAGTTCCTGCAGCACATTGTGTCACTCCCAATTCCAGTATCTGCAGTCTCTTGTTTCTCCTCACCACTGAAACCATTCCAATCCAGGCAACATCCTGATAAATCACCTCTGCACACTCCTCAGATCTATCGCATCTTCCCTTTTAAGTGTGGACCAGAAATGTAACCAATATGTTAGCTGAGTCTGGCCAATCTTTTATAAAGTTGGAGTATAATCTTCCTGCTCCTTGTCCTCTGTCTATTCTTTGAATGTAGCAATTTTTCTCTGAGGCCTCCATCGGCCAGGGTCATCCACGTTGTGTCCCATCTGTCTAGATTTGCAAGCTAGGGCAGTAGAATATGGAGAGCAAGCTATTGCCATGTAGCAAGTTCAAGCATCTAATAAACCCAAGGAACAGCAGAGACTGATACAGTTTGGCACTAGCAGCATCGTAGGAGTTGCCAGTCAATGTTTAACTCAATGTAGGGACTCTAGCTCAGTGTTTTCTCCGGGGTTTACTTCTGAAGCCTTCCCCATGAGTGGCTATAGTCACAAGGCAGTGGAGGTTTGAGATCAGAGTTTTCCTTCTCCTAGATGAGCTGCCAACCACGGCTGACGAGCCCCATCTGCGTGAAGCAACTCGTTTTAAGGCGCCAGTAACCAGCCTTTGCCTCGTCACCTATCTGTAGGAACGGTTTCATCAGGCTTAGTAGCTGAGCCATATGTGAAGGCCAGGAGCTGGACTTGGTTGTCTAAGGCTATTTGAGCCACACACCATTGGGAGCATTTAATTGGTAGCTGGAACTTATCCCACTACCACTCCCAGCTATAACACCCTTAAGGAACCTTAAGTAATTTTAAGGCATTATATAACCAAAAGCTTTTCTTTCTTCAACTGAAAAAGCAGTGGGAGCTACAATATATGTGCATTATCTAATATCAAGTGTATTCCTTTGAAGATCATAGTGTGTGAAAAATGCCCGTCTATGTAGTAAAATGTCATTCAGCATAGATATTGACCCCTCAACTACAATATCAATGCTAACTTCTAATGCAGCTGTATAGGCTGAAGGTTTTAGAAATGCTGCACTGCATAGAAGCTGCCAGTGTGTCTCTGAGAGAAGCATTCAGGAAAAGAAAGGCTCTGTTTCTTTCAATTTAATAAATAGTTTGCTGGTGTAACTCAGTAACATCGCTCAAGTATCATAGAAGGTGAAGAAAGTACAGGAACAGGGAGTTTCTGGACATGGCTAAATTGTTGCCGATCACTTAAGGTTTCAGAAAAATAAAATTACTAGATCTCATCCCAAGCTTGGAAACCTTCAGGGATCCTCACTGGCAGAAAGACACCCAATGAAAAGGTTGATGCAAATTCACTGCTATTGGTGGCGAATTCAGATGGAATCTCTTGACACTGCAACTAGCCCAGTAGGAGCTGGTAATATAATATGGAGGGAGGCCACTAAAGGTGACACCAGGAAATGTATAAAGGGTGGTGGAAATCTGGAAGACTTCCCCCCAGACAAACCTGTTGAGCCCAATGATTAGTACAGTATTTAGTGTATCATAAACACATTTCCAGTGACCTGGGTTTGATCCCAAGCTGTGCTGTCTGTGTGGAGTTTGCTCGTACATGCCACAATCATATGGATTTCCTCTGGGTGTTCCAGTTTCCTCTCTCTCCCAAAGACATGCAGCTTGGCAGCTGAATTGTCCACTGTAGGTTGCCTCTACTGAGTTAGTGAGTGATAGAATCTACAGGAGAAGTTCATGACAAAATAAAGAGAATAAAGTATGGCTATTGTAAAAGGGTGATCGATGGTCAGTACAGACTTAGTGGGCTGATTTCATGCTGTATCTCTATGACATTCTGAAAGCTGAAAAGGTCAGATTTTGGTTAGTTGAGGGTGTTTAAAGAATTATTTCCTTTCCAATGCACACATCACCAGAAGGACAAACAAAGATGATTTTGATTGTCTGGTACAATGTGGCACCATTTTGAATTGTTCCAGTCCAGTAAGACAATAGTTAAACTAATAGATTTATAATCTGCCTTCAGGGGCATGGACTTAGGGACACAAGTTTAAATGTCAGTCTTGTGAATCGAAGTTAGCAGCTAGTCCATGATTCAATTCTGCCATCCTAGTCAGCAAAATCCACTATCCAGGCATTGGGTGGTGTTTGAATCATCTGAAGATCTGGGGCCTTTTGTGATGAACAATAAATACAGGCAGCACTGGTAATGAATATACCTACCAATGCAGTTTGTGTTAGTTTGGTACAATGGTGTGACTTAGTGACCGATTTTAGATTTCATGTGATAGTCATTATTGGTAGCCAGAAGTCACATAAACATCACACTGGGTCAATCCCAGGTTAATTCAGGAAAGAACAACTGCAAATAAAATTAACCTTCAGAACAATCTCGCTTTTTCAATGATCACTATTATTATTTTATCTTTTTAACTCCAGGTTATTTGATTGGAGAAATTTAAATTTCGTTGTTGCTGTTGTGGGATTTGAACTCCTGCCCCTGACACTGCAGCATTTTAACTGAATTAGTAAACCTTTGGATTACTAATTTAGTTACAATGACTCAAGACTTCAATCAGAATGGGAGACATATTAGTGAATCTGGAGTCACTGAGGACAATCTGGGGGTTAAAAAGGAGATTTTGTTCTCTAAAAGGGCAGAGTTGGGTTTTTACCAGGTACTGATTACCGAATTGGAATGAGCCAGGACAACATTTATATTTATGTCTCTGGATCAGAGAATCAAAATCAGAATTAGGTTTATTGTCACTGCCATAAGTTGTGAAATTTGTGGCTCTGTGGCAGTAGTACACAAATTATTGTAAATTACAATAAACATAAATAGTGGAAAAGAGCAACATTGAAGCTTTGGATACTATCTCACGTTTTTAATATACAGCATTTCTGTTTTTGCACATTTTTAAAGATCTATTCAATATACGTAATTGATTTACTTGTTTATTTATTATTATGTTTTATTTTATTTATTATTCATAAATCTAAAACTTCCTAACATGTTGACCGTGGGTCTTCAGGCTCCTGTATTTCCTCCTGTTGGTAGTAATGAGAAGAGGGCATGCTCCTTAATGATGGATAATGCCTTCTTGAGCACCACCTATTGCACATGTCCTTGATGGATGGGAGGCTTGTGCTCATGATAGATCTGGCTGAGTCTACAACCGTCCAGAGAACCATGTAATCCTCTGCACTGGTGTCTCCATACTAGGTGAAGATGCATCTAATCATAAAGCTCTCCATCCTACATCTGCAGAAATTCATAAGAGTCTTTGATGACATAGTAATTCTCCACAAATTCCTCATAAAGCATAGCCACTGGCGAGCCTTCAATATGGTGGTCCCAGGACAGATTCTCAGAGATGTTGACACCCAGATACTTGAAGCTGTTCACTCTTTCTACTGCTGACCCCCTCAGTGAAGACTGGTGTGTGTCTCTTGACTTCCCCTTCCTGAAGTCCACAATATTGGTCTTGCTGACATTAAGTGAAAGGTCATTGTTGTGACATCACACGGCCAGCTGAATAATTTCAGCTGGATGCTGTACCTGGTCACCAAGGTGTCTTATCGCCATCATCTCGAGGGTAATAGATCAGTGGATGGTGGGACCTCCTCATGTACTAAATAGCATTGTTCCTCTTTTCTTTTGCCTGTGAAACTTTGAGATGAAAGAGGTGGACGGCTGACCTTTGATCCTAATATAAAGCCCTATCTTTGTGTGAAGTTACCACAGAAACAAAATTGCTTTCAAGGTTGAAGGAGCTCGCTTTCCACTCTTCTAACCAATGACTGAAAACAACTGAATATCTTCTCAGCTGATTACAGGCGGTTTGTTTTGTGAGTTTGCGGAGTGATGGTCTGAGCAAATCCAACCTTCCTCTGGCCTTCATTGAGGGGTCTGACCTTTCAATCACAACGTTGTGACTAGCATTGCAGTACAGGCATGATATTCAGAAGCAGTGAAAAACCATTCAAAACAAATTTTTAAAGTTTAAAATTGAGTTCATTGATCAACAGCTCTGCAGTAAGCACAAACAATTCAGTCTTGCAGAAGGATCTCGGCCCAAAACTTCAACTATTTATTCATTTCAATAGATGCTGCCTGACCTGCTGACTTTCTCCAATATTTTGTGTGTGTGTTGCTCTGGATTTCCAGCATCTTCAGAATCACATATGTTTATAATAAAAAAAAGCTCTCTTTATTTATCCTTGCTATCAAAAAACTCCTCTCAGGAACTTTTTACACTATTCGATGCCCTAAACTGTCCTTCCAAGGTGAGGCAGTGCTTCATACAGGGTACTAAAGTCATATAGCACTACAGCACAGAATCAGAATCAGGTTTATTATCACCGGCATGTGATGTGAAATTTGTTAACTTAGCAGCCGCAGTTCAATGCAATACATAATCTAGCAGAGAGAGAAGGAGAAAAAAAAATAAAACAATAATAAATAAACAAGTAAATCAATTACGTATATTGAATAGATTTTTTAAAATGTGCAAAAACAGAAATGTTGTATATTAAAAAAAGTGAGGTAGTATCCAGAGCTTGAATGTCCATTTAGGAATGAGATGGCAGAGGGGAAGAAGCTGTTCTTGAAATCACTGAGTGTGTGCCTTCAGGCTTCTGTACCTCCTACCTAATGGTAACAGTAAGAAAAGGGCATGTCCTAGGTGCTGGATGTCCTTAATAATGGATGCTGCCATTCTGAGACACCACTCCTAGAAGATGTCCTGGGTACTTTGTAGGCTAGTGCCCAAGATGGAACTGACTAGATTTACAACCCTCTGCAGCTTTTTCGGTCCTGTGCAGTAGCCCCTCCCCCATACCAGACAGTGATGCAGCCTGTCAGAATGCTCTCCACGGTACAACTATAGAAGTTTTTGAGAGTATTTGTTGACATACCAAATCTCTTCAAACTCCTAGTGAAGTATAGCCACTGCCTTGCCTTCTTTATAGCTACATCAATATGTTGGGACCACGTTAGGTCCTCAGTGATCTTGACACTCAGGAACTTGAAGCTGCTCACTCTCTCCACTTCTGATCCCTCTATGAGGATTGGTATGTGTTCCTTCGTCTTACCCTTCCTGAAGTCCACAATCAGCTCTATCGTCTTACTGATGTTGCGTGCCAGGTTGTTGCTGCAACACCACTCCACTTGTTGGCATATCTCACTCCTGTATGCCCTCTTGTCATCATCTGAGATTATACCAACAATGGTTGTATTGTCAGCAAATTTATAGATGATATTTGAGCTATGCCTAGCCACACAGTCATATGTATACAGAGAGTAGAGCAGTGAGCTAAGCACACACCCCTGAGGTGCGCCAGTGATGATCGTCAGGAAGGAAGAAATGTTATCACCAATCCACAAAAACTGTGGTCTTCCAGTTAGTAAATCAAGGATCCAATTGCAGAGGGAGGTACAGAGGCCCAGGTTCTGCAATTTCTCAATCAGGATTGTGGGAATGATGGTATTAAATGCTGAGCTATAGTCGATAAGCAGCATCCAGACGTAGGTGTTTGTGTTGTCCAGCTGGTCTAAAGCCATGTAAGGAGCCATTGAGATTGCATCTGCCATTGACCTATTGTGGCGATAGGCAAATTGCAATGGGTCCAGGTCCTTGCTGAGGCATGAGTTACATAAACAGGCCCTTCAGCCCATGTAGTCTATACTAAGCTATTGTTCTGCCTGGTCCCATCAACTTGCACATGGACCGTAGTTCTGTTTGTCCTTCCTATCCATGAACCTATCCACACTTCTCTTAAATGTTGAAATTGAACCAGAACCTACAGCTACATGTGAGTCCATTGGTGTCATTAGATCCAGTGTAAAATATGGTCAAAGTTTGGAAAACTCACCCCCAAACAACCTGTCGACTCCAACGCTTACAGCGCCTGTGACCTGGACTTGACTCCAAACTATGCTGCATGTGTGGAGTTCGCATGATCTGCTTGTGATTGTGTACTGTATCTGGTGCTTCTGGTGCAGATGCTTTCTCGAGGAACTTTGCTCCGTCCACCTCAGCAGTCAGGAATAATGGTGTAATGGCTGGTTGAGAAACAGCAGAGTCCTGATTAAGGGTCTTGGTCTGAAACACAGTGTATTTTTCCACACATGCTGCCTGTCCAGCTGAGTTCCTCCAGCATTTTGTGTGTGTGATACTCTGGATTTCCAGCATCAAAATTAAATACTGTTTCATATGTCTATTGACGTGGTATGTCAGCATGGCCTTAGAGGAGCTGTTTAAGTCATGATGAAGGGTCTCAGCCCAAAACATCCGACTGTTTATTCCTTTCCATTGACGCTGCCTGGCCTGTTAAGTTCTTCCAGCATTTTGTATAAATGCAGCAGATTTAGTAGTTGGTTACAAGCTTATCCAAATGTGGATGTTATGAGCTTTTGGATAGATTCCAGCCAGTAACCCTTTCCTTTCCTGTTTGTATACTCAAGTCCATTTGGAACTCAGGGCAGACCAGTAAAAGGCTGGAATTGTCCAGCTTTTCTGGAGGAGATTCACCACAAATCCTATGGCCGATTAGACCTGACATGCAAGCTCACTCAGCTGAAAGGAGAGGCACAAGAGACTCTTCAGGTGCAGGAAATCTGGATTAACATACACAAAATACTGGAGAAACTCAGGCGGTCAGGCAGCATCTATGGAAAGGAATAAAGAATCAATGTTTTGGGCTGAGAGCCTTCGTCAGGACTGGAAAGGAAAGGGAAAGAAGGTGGGGGTGGGGAAGGAAGAAGCTAGACGATGATGAAGCTAGGTGAGGGGGAAAGTAGGTGGGTGGGTGAGGAAGAGAGTTTGAAGTGAGTAACTGGGAGGTGGTACATGGAAAGAATGAAGAAGCAGGAAGCTGATAGGAGAGGAGATTGGACCATGGGAGAAAGAGAAGGAGGAGGCAAATCAAAGGGAGGTGGTGGACAGGTGACAAGAAGAGAAGGGGTAAGAGGGGAGTCAGAATGAGGAATGAATAAATAGAAAAAGGGGATGGGGAATGGAGCACTTATATACTGCAGCTGGCATTTCCTGGCAGGTTCTGGACAACTGAATTACTTTTAAACTCTTCACTTTGTTTTTTTTTCTAATTGAAGTTTTTGGATTCTCCATCTATTTGTAGGGTAAGGACAAAGATATTCATTTATTTATTGAAATACAGTGTGGAATAGACGCTCTGGCCCTTTGAGCTATGCCACACAACAATCCCTGATTTAATCCTAGCCTAATTACAGGACAATTTACGATGACCAAATAAACTACCAGCTGGTACAATTTTGGACTGTGGGAGGAAACCAGAGCACCTGGAGGAAACCTACATGGTCACTGTGAGAACATATAAACTCCCTACAGACAACACTGGGAATTGAACCGGGGTTGTAAAACATTGTGGTAACCACTACACTACCACCATGCTGCCCTGAAAAGATGTTTTTGGTGTTAGATAGAAATATTGGTGACTGTACTTGATAGTAATGGATGGCAGGAGAGAGTTGATGGACACATGAAGCGCAGAGTTTAGGTAATTGGGAAATAAGTCAGAAAATAGGATGAATGGTGAACTGCATGGTGTTTGATAGGCTGCATGGACTCCTGCTAAGTTTTAAGAAATTATAGTTCCATCATTTTTGTGATGGAACAAGTTCATTTCAAGTTAGTCTTGAAACTTTCAGGAAATTTCCCAGTGAAAACTATAAAGCTTCCATTTTCAATAAAGGGGTTTCTGTGGAGCTGTGCATGCTGGGATGGTCCTGGTTCCATTACAGTCATCCAGTAATACAACACAGAAATGGGCTCTTCAACCCAATGCTTCCATGGCAGCCAGGGTGCCCACCTGGGCTTGTCCCATTTCCTCACATTTGGCCTATGTCACTCTAAACCTTTCTTATTAATGTACAATATCTGTCCAAGTGTCTTTTACATGCTATTATTATACTTGCCTCACCCAATTCCTCTGGCAACGCATTCCACATACACACCACCCTCAGCAGGAAGAAGTTGCTTCTCGAGTCGCTTTAAAAAGTTTCCCTCTCACCTTGAACCTGTGCCCTCTCATTTTTCTTCATTCCTCTTCCCTGGGTAAAAAGACTCAGTGCATTCACACTATCTATATCCTTCATGAGTCTATACACCACTGGAAGTTCTCCCCGAGGAATAGAGTCCTAGCCTGCTAAACCTCTGCCTATAATTCAGGCCACAAGTCTTGGCAACATTCTTATGAATAGCCTTTCCATTATTTCCAGCTTATGTACCAATACAGAGACCAAAACTAAACATTGCAGTCAAAATAGGATCCATCATCCTATCACACCGTACCACCTCCAGAGCAGATAAAGTCTTTTCAGCCAATTATATCCCCTCTCTTACTGGCTAAGGAAGTAACATACTCATTTGAATTAAGTATTCCTTTGATTTATGGACCATCTGGGATTTATGGACTAGACTGTGGACTCTTTCAATTTATTTTTTTTATGTATTCTATGTTTTAGCCCATTCTTTCTTATTGTTGTTTGGTGCAATTTGTTAGTTTTTTTGTGTGAGGGCTGGGTTAGGGGTTCGATAATCTTGCCACTTGCACGATTTGTTTCTGCATGGGGAGGGGGTTTGATGTTCTTGCTGCCATTTGTGCAACTTTTTTCATGTCGGGGTATGGATGATCGTGTTGCTGTTTGGCACAGTTTATCAGTTATTTGTACAGGTGGAGATTGGAGTTTGATGATCTTGCCATCGCATGATTTGCTTTTCTGCGTGGGTGTGGGGTTTGATGTTGCCATTTGCGCAATGTTGTCTTTTTTGTGCGGAGACGGTTTGATATTTTTCTTTAAAAGAGTTCTATAGTTTTCTTTGTTTCTTGGCTAACTGGAGAAGACAAATCTCAGAGTTGGACACTGCATATATGCTTTGATAACAAATGAACCTTTGAACCTTTTATCTTTGTGTCCATCAAGGGGATAGAGAGTATGCAATGTATAGGTAAGCTTTTGAACTTCATTGTCTGTTATCCTTTACACAATGGGTAATCAGATCTCCATTTGGGAATTTATGAAGAGGAGCTCATCTCTATGTGGAAAGGACAATGGGTATAATGAGCAGAAAACTAGAGTCAGCCTTCGAATAAACATCCCACTAGGCATATAATCATTAAATAATGATACCATTGCCCTGCTAATGAAGTATCATTTTTTGCAACATAAAGGCGATGGGATTTTATTTCAGCAGACTTTGTTCTAAAGAGCTGGCTGTACTTGACTTAGACTCATTAAGATGGTTGAGATCCAAATCTCTCTTTAGTCTTTTCTTCGTACAATGGACTCATTTAAAAGTGGTTCTGAGGTTTACATTTTATTCTCTAGCCTAATTTGATATTGGCTTGTAATTGTCAATTCCTAATTATGAAAAGCAATTAGGGAAATATCAGTCAATATACGATTGGCGATTCAAAAGCAAATTACTCCTGTTTGAAACTGAAAAGTTACAAGCAGATCCACTGAAAGAATTTTCCTCTGTGTAATCTGAACCAATCAACAAATGCTAATTACATTCCTTTTCTGATGTGGCTGAAGTTATGAAGCTGTTAGTGAGACAGACTAATCAAACAATGCTGGCATCCTCCTTATTCATTATCTTCAGTCTTTGGAAATAAAAACCAACTCCCCACTTATAACTAAATGCATTGATGTCGTACTCTTCCTGTTGCAAGTTACTAGAAACTATTAACACTGTCCCATCCAAAGAATTATTTTGAGAATTGCCCAGATGACCTTCCATTAGAGAGAGAATGAGAAGAAGAAATATAGAGAGAGATAGACAGAGAAAGAGAGAGGGAGAGAGAAAGAGAAATACTGAGATAGAGACAGTGAGACAGAGATAACAAGATAGAGAGAGAAATCGCGAGATAGATAGTGAGAGTGAGGTGATGAGAGAGAGAGATGGATATAAAGGGAAACAGAGGAAGTGATAGAGAGAAAAATTGAGAGAGGAAGAGAGAATTATGTGACTGTAAAGTGCAGGACTAAAGCAGTTAAAGACACAGCCACCAACGATGTAATTATTAAATTAAGAAAATCAAAATTGGCAAAGCTCACTTACATTAATGAATTGAAGATGACAGTGAATGGGAAGGCTGAGGGAATTGAGCAATTTGGATGTTGAAACTGAGGTCTGGTTTAATCAGTCAAGCTCAACAAAGATGGACTAACATGAGGAGTCTGTAAGGAGGGCAGTGAAAACATTTAGAGGCCTCATTTCTGATGGCTCACTTCAATATGATTTTAAACACAGGCCTGCAACTGCTCCTTTATTTTCTCTGAGGAGTGTCACTGCCATACATGTTGGGAATATGAGAAGTCACCCGTCTGGAGCACCCTGAGTCAAAGCTCACACCCAGATTCAAGCTACACCATCTGATTCTCCCTGATCTATGCAGAGCAGACTTGATGGAGCTCAAAGCCTAAATCTGCTCCAATGTCTCTGGTCTTGTGGGTCAAGTTGCACTTCAGTCTGAAAATTCTCACCGCCCCAATATTGGCTCACTTTGTGATCTCTTCCAGCTCTCCAATATACCTGAGCTTCTCCAATATACCAAAGCTTCTCCAATTTTGGTTTGTTAAGCATTCGTTAATTTTTACTTGATAGTTGCATGTTCACCTTCCTAGTTCCTGAGCTCTGGAAATTCCTCCCTGTTTCTCCACCTCTCCGTTATATTTTTGGTCAAATTTTTATCCAACTATCTTAATATTTCCTTTGCTCTGCTCTGAATCAATAGCCTTGTGTAGCACAAATGCACTTTAGTCCATCTTCACTGACCATCAACCACGCATATGCACTAATGCCATTTTATTTGCCACTCATTCCTATCAACACATCGCAATAGGAAGTCATAGTATCACAGTGTACTGCAGCATAGGCCCTTTAACCCATCTAGACCATGCTGACCTGTTTTTTCTGCCTAATCCTATCGACCCGTATCCAGACCATAGCCATCCATGCCACCCTGATTCGTGTACTTATCCAAATTTCTCTCTAACGTTGCAAACAAAACTCAGATTCATCACTTCCACTGGCAGCTTGTTCACCATTTGAGTCACTCTCTGAGTGAAAAATGCACCCGTCACTTCCACTGTAGGTACTTACCACATCTATACCCATAAGAATTTTCTATACCTTGGTAAGATCTGCCGTCATTCTCCTAGACAGACAGGTAATAAAGTCTTGAAGTTCCTCAAATCCCAACAACATTCTTGCAAGTTTTCTCTGCACTCTTTCAAGCTTACTGGGAAAAGAAGTAACAATCATGATATTTAAGGAACTTTTAGATAGACACAGGGACATGCAGGGAATGGAATGAGAGGAATCCATTCAGGCAATAGGGGAATAGCTTAATAAAACATGATGTTCGGCATAGACGTCATGGACTGTTCACGTGATGTCCTGTTCTCTGCTCTATCAAGCAATATGTAAATTCTGTGTTTTTCAGTGAGATACTCTTTTAACCCTGGAGAGTTTAAACCCAGTAAATTTAATCTCTGCTTTCTAGAATTAATCAGGTGAACCTTTGTTGTCTTCAAACGCATTTGACAAGGGGATTATAATACAGCATTCCAGGTGCAGCCCAGCTGGAACCCTAAAAACTACAGTAAAATGTCTTTCATTACATCCTCATCCATGTTAAATACATTATGGGCTAATTCAGATTTGACAATAAAGTGCATCGCCTGAACTTGGCTGTTTGATTTTTCGGATGAGAATTTAGCTCTGTTGATTGGATACATTTCTGATTTTACACTTCAGGGTATACGCTGTCAAGTTTCAGTTAAAATTTACATCTTAAACTGCACCAGTTGAAGCTGTTATCTTTCTATTGAAAACACAAGCTTAGCGGCCTTGGCAAATGGCTTTTATGTCTTTCACTTTGGAATGGATTTCAAGTTGGCAATCAGTTCCTGGCCAGGTCAGACCACAAAACTGGAGAAATTAAATATGCAAGTCACAAATTTAAATTGCTAACCTTCCCAATCTTTAGGAAAATTAAGCATGTTATGTACTTTCAGCCAGATTGTAATGAGGTGCTTTCATAATCAATCAGCCAATTGGAATACAATGTTTAGGATTGCTTTACATCGGTTCAGGTGCTGATGGTTAGATGCTAGTACAGTCATTATCTGTTACACTAACAATGCAAATGTCTGTGCTAATAATTCAGACATACGAGTTCAAAGATCTGAAATGCAAATTCAGTTTATCACATAAATCTAGAATTGAAATGTTAGTCATTGGAATAATAGCTACTCCATTGTAACAAAATGAAAAATGTGGTTCATAAGTCTGAGGAAGGGACTCTGCCATATTTACCTGCACAGATTGATACATGACCCAAGACCCACATCAGTGGGGTTGACTTTTACTAGTTCTGAAATGCCCAAGTTAAAGGTATGTTAGGTAAACCCACTCACAGTAAGTGAATACATTACATAACTACATCAATCAATGTGCCTTGAATGGAATGGATTAAAGGGGTACCAGTTTGGATCTGTAGATGTTCTCAGTGGAGGGAAGGACATTACCTGTGATAGACTGGGATGTATCCACTAATTCTTGTAGGATTTTCTGTTCAGGGGCGTTGGTGTTTCCATGCCAGGTCATGATGTAACCAGTCAATATACTCTCCATTACATATCCACAAAAGTTGTTCAAAGTATTAGATGCTATGCCAAATCTTCACAAACCTCTAAAGAAGTAGAGTCACTGCCATGCTTTCTTCATTATCGCACTTATGTGCTGGGGCCGGGACAGATCCTCAGAAATGATAACACCTAAGAACTTAATGTTGCTGACCCTCTCCATCTCTGCTCCCCTGATGAGGACTGCCTCATGGACCTCCAGTTTCCTTTTACAGAAGTCAATAATCAGCTCCTTGGTCTTGCTCAGATTGATTGTTGTGGCACCACTCAGCCAAATTTTCAGTCTCCCTCCTATATGCTGGTTTGTCACCACCTTTGTTGTGACCAACATCAGTAGAGTAATCAGCAAACTTAAGTGTTGCATCAGAGCTGTTCTTAAGTCAAAAGTGTAAAGCAAGTAGAGCGGGGGCTAAGGACACAGCCTTGTTGTGTATCTGTACTGATGGAGATTGTCAAGTCAAGTCACTTTTTATTGTCATTTCGACCATAGCTGCTGGTACAGTACACAGTAAAAAGAAGACAACGTTTTTCAGGACCATGGTGCTACATGAAACAGTACAAAAACTACACTGAACTACGTAAAGCAACACAAAAACTACACTGAACTACGTAAAGCAACACAAAAACTACACTGGACTACAGACCTACCCAGGACTGCATAAAGTGCACAAAACAGTGCAGGCATTACAATAAATAATAAACAAGACAATAGGCACAGTAGAGGGTAGTAAGTTGGTGTCAGTCCAGGCTCTGGGTATTGAGGAGTCTGATAGCTTGGGGGAAGAAACTGTTACATAGTCTGGTTGTAAGACCCTGAATGCTTCGGTGCCTTTTCCCAGATGACAGGAAGGAGAAGAGTTTGTATGAGGGGTGCATGGGGTCCTTCATAATGCTGTTTGCTTTGCGGATGCAGCGTGTGGTGTAGATGTCTGTAATGGCGAGAAGAGAGAGACCCCGATGATCTTCTCAGCTGACCTCACTATCCACTGCCGGGTCTTGCGATCTTGCAATTTCTGAACCAGGCAGTGATGCAGCTGCTCAGGATGCTCTCAGTACAACCTCTGTAGAATGTGGTGAGGATGGGGGGTGGGAGATGGACTTTTCTCAGTCTTCGCAGAAAGTAGAGATGCTGCTGGGCTTTCTTTACTATGGAGCTGGTGTTGAGGGACCAGATGAGATTCTCTGCCAGGTGAACACCAAGAAATTTGGTGCTCTTAATAATCTCCACCGCGGAGCCGTCGATGTTCAGTGGAGAGTGGTCACTCCGTGCCCTCCTGAAGTCAACAACCATCTCTTTTGTTTTGTTCACGTTCAGAGATAGGTTGTTGGCTCTGCACCAGTCTGTTAGCTGCTGCACCTTGTTATGAATGTACCACAGCTCTGAGGGGCCGAAGGGTGCGGGACCAGCCCCCTCCTTCCGGAGAATCGCAAGATCGCTATTAATTCGGGTCTTGGACCCAGGAAATGAGAGACAATGCAATGGATTTGACCATTGTTCTTAGAGGCACCTGTGTGAATTGCAACTCTATAGTACATGCCAGCTATCAGGGACATGAACACCCTCGGGCAATGTGGGGTGGGGATTGTATCACCCTACCTTGATTGACATTTACAAATCTGCCAGCCATGATAAAACGGAGACTGCAGGAGGCGGTACTCCAGCGACGCACCAGATGGAGACACCATCGCTCATCGCTCCCGTAAGGATGGGAAGCTGTTCGGGAGCCACGTGTGATTTGGTTCCCCTAGCTAGGGAATCGAGTGGCTGATAACCCCGAAAAGGATTCCTAACTGACAACGGGGAACTCACGTTCCCGGTTCCACGATTTGAGTCCAACAGGCTGGCAAGTTTATTTTCTCTCTCCAACCCGTGAACACCCAGCGGTCCCTCAAACGGCTAAAAGCCTTCATGAACTGGCGAGACTTTTTATATTTCCATCGGACAATAGTTTTACCCCTAGACAAACGATAGAGCTACTTCGAATTGTTGATTATTACTATACCTGTGCTTTAGATTGAGTATTGATGACGTATATTATCTGAATGTTTGTATTAACCTTACTTTTGTGCCCCTTTATAAATAAAAACTTTTAAAAATGGTACCATCAGACTTCAGTGGACCTCTCTATCTTTGCTGGTAAGTGATCCAGTTATGGGGTTCATAACAACCTCCTCTCTGCATGCTGACTCGTTGTTCTTGCTGATGAGACCTACCATGGTCGTGTCATCAGCGAACTTGATGATGTGGTTCGAGCTGTGATTTGCAGCACAGTCGTGGGTCAGCAGAGTGAACAGCAGTGGACTGAGCACACAGCCCTGGGGGGCCCCCGTGCTCTGTGTGATGGAGGAGATGTTACTAAACTAGACTGTATGGTGACAGCAAGTGAGGAAATCAAAGATCCAATAGCAAGAGGAGGTATTGAGGCCAAGGTCTTGCAGCTTATTGCTTAGCTTTGAGGGAATGATGGTATTGAATGCTGAATTAGAGTCAATAAAGAGCATCCTGATGTATGCTTCTTTGCTGTCCAGATATTTCAGGGTTGAGTGAAGAGCAAATGAAATGGCCTCTGATGTGGACCTGTTGTTCCGGTAGAGAAATTGTAATGTATCCAAGTTGCTTCTCAGGCAGGAGTTGATGAGTTTCACCACCAACTTCTCAAAACATTTCACTACTGTGGATGAGAGTGCTACTGGAAATAGCCACGTTCTTCTTAGACACCAGTATCATTGAAGCCTTTGTAAAGTGGGTGGCTTCCTCAAACTGCCAAAATCAGAGGCTAAAGATCTCAGTGAACACTCCAGCCAATTGATCAGCAGGTATCTACGTGGGAAGAGTTCGACGACGGGGATCGAAGGACGACGACGTGGAAGAGAATTTAAATCGCCTTAAAAAGTCTCTCCTTTTAAATGGACTGTGAGCATTTTGAACTTTGGGCATATCGCTTTAAGAACTGTTTTTGCTGCATCGCTTTAAGAACTGTGAAGCTGCCGCACAGCAGCTGTTTTCCGGTTACGTTAGTGTTTGTTTACTTTTGGGGGGTTTGTTTTCAGTGTTTAATAAACGTGTTATTTGTTATAAAAACCCTTGCCTAACTCACATATATTTATCATTGCCTGAATACATAACACTGTTAAAAATTACAAGGTTGCAAGGAAGGGGCTTAAGAATGGAATTAGGAGAGCTAGAAGGGGCCATGAGAAGGGCTTGGTGAGCAGGATTAAGGAAAACCCCAAGGCATTCTACAAGTATATGAAGAGCAAGAGGATGAGCTGTTTGAGAATAGGACCAATCAGGTGTGGTAGTGGAAACGTGTGCATGGAGTCAGAGGAAGAAGCAGATGTACTTAATGAATACTTTGCTTCAGTATTCACCAAGGTAAAAGAATGTGGGAATTGTGAGGATGACTTACAGTGGACTGAAACGCTTGAGCATATAGACATTAAGAAAAAGAATGTGCTGGAGTTTTTGAAAAACATTAAGTTAGTTAAGTCACCGAGACCGGATCAGATATATTCCAGGCTACTGTGGGAAACGAGAAAGGAGATTGCTGAGCCTCTTGCTTTGCCTCATCAATAGGGATGAGAGAGGTTCCGGAGGATTGGAGGGTTGCAAATGTTGTTCCCTTGTTCAAGAAAGGGAGTAGAGGTAACCCAGGAAATTATAGACTAGTGAGTCTGACTTCAGTGGAGGGAAAGCTGTTGGAGAAGATCCCGAGAGGCAGGATTTGGAGAGACATAACCTGATTAGGGCTAGTTAGCATGGCTTTGTCAAGGGCAGGTCATGCCTTATGAGCCAGATTGAATTCTTTGAGGTGAAACAAAACATGTTGATGAAGGTAGAGCAGTGGATGCAGCATATATGAATTTCAGTAAGGCATTTGATAAGTTTCCCCATGCAAAGCTCCTTCAGAAAGTAGGGAGGTACGGGATCCAAGGAGGTCTTGCTTTGTGGATCCAGAACTAGCTTGCCCACAGAAGGCAAAGGGTGGTTCATATTCTGTGTGAAGGTCAGTGACTAGCGATGTTCCGCAGGGACCTGTTCTGGGTCCCGTCCTTTTTGTGATTTTTATAATCGGGACATCGATAGGATGCAGAACTGGGCTGAGAAGTGGCAGATGGACTTCAATCCAGGTAAGTGTGAAGTGGTTCATTTTGGTAGGTCAATTTTGAAAACAGAATATAATATGAATGGTAAGACTCTTGGCAGTGTGGAGGATCTGAGAGATCTTGGAGTCCATGTCAATAGGACATTCAAAGCTGCTGCGCAGGTTGACAGTGCTGTTATGGTGTGTTGGTCTTTGTCATCCATGGAATTGAGTTTAAGAGCTGAGGAGTAATGTTACAGCTATATAAGACCTTGGTCAGACCCCAGTTGGAGTATTATGTTCAGTTCTGGTCACCTTCATTACAAGAAGGATATGGATACTGTAGAGAGAGTGCTGAGGAGATTTACAAGGATGTTGCCTGGATTAGAGGGCACATCTTATGAGAATAGGTTGAGGGAACTTGGCCTTTTCTCTTTGCAGAGCTGGAGGGTGAGAGCTGACATGATAGAGGTGTATAAGATGATGAGGGGCATTGATTGTGTGGATAGCCAGAGGATTTTTCCCAGGGCCGAAATGGCTAAAAACAGGGGCTATTATTTTAAGGTGCTTGGAAATAGATATGGAGGGGATGTCAGGGGTGAATTTTTTTTACACAGAGTGATGGGTGCGTGGAATGCACTGCTGGTGACGGTGGTGGAAGCGGATATAATAGGGTTTTTTAAGAGCCGCTTAGGTAAGTACACGGAGCTTAGAAAAACTAGAGGGTTATGCACTATGAAAATTTGCAGTTTCTAAAGTAGGTTACATGGTCGGCATAACATTGTGGGCCGAAGGGCCTGTTACATGCTATAGATTTCTATGTTCTATGTATAGTTCATCCAGGGCTTCTGTTGGGGAAGGCTCAGCATGACTTTGTGGGGTCACACTCATCTACAACTCCTTTTATAACGTCCATGACAAAAGTGATGTATTTATTCAGATCCTCTGAATATGGCCTAGCCCACTGAATCAAAGTAATCCCATAGCCACACTTCTGCCTCCTGCGCCTACCTCTTTGTTGTCCTAATCTCTGGAACCTGTTTTTTAGCCTCTGCCTGTATGCAGGTAGGAGAAGGACAGGTATCCAAAAATGCAGCCTGGGCATAGAATCTTAGGCATTCCTTATTATAGTATAGCAATGGTCTAATGTGTTGGGTCCTCTGGTGCTACAGGCTATATGCTAATGGTAATTAGGCAAAGATTTCTTCAAATCCTCGACTATGATTTGAAATGTGAGGTGGTGGACTGTTTCTTGTTTGGTGATGGCCACATGCAGATTTTCAAGTGCCTGATTACAGTGAGCCAATAGTGGTACATAAACTGCAGTCAGAAGCATTGAGGAGAACTCTCCAGGTAATTGAACATTGATTTAGGATGAAAGGAAGAAGATTTAAAGGGGGTTCAATGTAGAAAACAGAACAGTACAAAACAGTCCAGGCTCTTTGGCCTACAATGTTGTGCCAACCTTTTAACCTACTCCAAGATCAACCTAACCATTCCCTCCACATAGCCTCTATTTATATTTCATTGATATACCTATCTAAGATTCTCTTAAATGTCTCTAATGCATCTGCCTCCAGCACCACCAGCCACGCATTCCTTGCCCTTGCCCTGTGTATTAAAACAAAAACTATCTCTGCCATCCTGCTTACACTTCTCTCCAATCACCTGCAAATGTATGTCCTCTCATATCTGCCATTGCTAACCTGGTGGGGTGGCGATATATCTCTACCAAAGGAGGTGTAAGGCGCTCGTTCCTTCCGCTAGCCTGCAGGTCCCCTCTCATTCTCCTTCGCTCCAAAGAGAAAAACCCTACTTTACTCAACCTGTCCTCATTTCTATAATCCAGACAGCATCCAGGTAAATCTCCTCTACATCCTTTCGGATTTGCAAGGTATTCTCTTTACAGTGATAAGGATAATTGCCTGGAACCTGTTACCGAGGAAGTTAAGCTGTATCTGTTATGATGACAATGTTTAAGAGGCATTTAGGTGTCTCCCAGTGGAAGCTGGTTGTAGGGGATTCGCAGCCCGTTCCTTAGCCACAGCCTACAGCAATTTGGGCATCGAGGGAGAGAGGAAGAGAAGAGCCATCCGCAGTACCACTGATGCTGCAGAGAGGGCCTCAAGGTGGCTGTGGCTCAAGAGAGGGGAGCCATGGAGTCATGTGTAGCTAGCCATCTAGACACAAGCTGGGGTCTGATCAGCCCCAGCTGGGTCACCTGGAGAAGGGTGTATGATGTTGAAAGACCTGAAACACCGGATGATTCCAGGAACATCACTGAGGATGTGTCCAGAAGCATCAGTAGATGTATGCACACAGACTAGCACATAAGGGAATGAAGAGAAATGGATTGCATGCAGGCAGATAGTCTTAGTTACATTTGGCATCAGAGTAAGTAAACATATGAGGGCCAAAGGGCCTTTTCTGTTTTGGTACTAAGATAGGGAAAGTACCTTTATAGCCACACCTGCAGTCAGTAAGAGCAGGTATCTATTGCTGTGCTTTACCCAGATTTATCTTGGATCAGGATCACCTCATCACTCATCATTTAGAGTCTGGATGCTTCACAGAGTCAGAACTTTGGTTCAGCTTTTTCCTATGTCCCTCCAGAAGCAGCAGACTCTGAAAACTGTGTTTTACAGTTGTTAATGCCCAGATCTTGAAAAGGGTGTGTCCCGAGAAAACCACACAGCACAGTCCAGGCCCTACGTATGATTTCAAAGCCTTCAAGGTGCACCATCTAGGCATGTGTCTAGAAACCTGAGTGGAAAAAAATATTAGCTACTTTATTTTTACTTTCTCACCTAAGTGCCATGAGAGCAAGTTTCATTCTGTATCGCAGCATTTGGGTGGTGATTTGTGTATTCTACGAGGTTGAATTTTCATCACCCAAATGACCAGGTAAACTGTACTGGGATTTTCTTTACAATTCTGCTTGGAAGCAAGACATCATCTTATCCATTGTCTGACATCTTTACAGACTGTGGAACCAGCACACAGTGAATTAAAATAAGCCCTGTGTTGAAATTGGGGTTAAGCCATATCATTGCCATTGTTAAGGGGTTAAGAAAAATCTGTGCCCTTAATTTTAACTCTTATGAAGGAATGGAACATACAAAGTTATTCAGAGGGCAATGTAATCTGTTTACAGTTTGCAATAGTAATAAGGGTCAGAAAAGCAGGGATTAGAGGTTTCTGGTGTATTTTGATGGAATTGTTTCTGAAAAGTCAGTGAAGCACAGTACAGGCCTTAGGATTTTCCAGACCCACAAGCTGCAGCATCTGTGCACATATTTGCCTTTCTGTTGTCTACTCCAGGTGAGTCCTTTTTGCATTTGCATTGAGGAAAATATTAAAAGTAACGTTAACTTGAGTGGATTTTTTGGCAGATTTCATATGAGGATCATTTGTATGATGTCCATCCAAAAGTGTGTGTGTGTGTGTGTGTTGCATAGAACAAGCTGACAGAGGCAGTGGTCAAGGTGGAAACAATGAAAAAATTTAAATGCCATTTGGACAGTTTTGTGGATAGGAAGGTAGAGGGAGACGGGCCAAATTCAGTAAATGGGTCTACCTCAGGAAAGCACCTTGGTCAGCATGGCTGAGATAGGTGGAAGTGTGTGTGTGTGTGTGTGTGTGTGTGTGTGTGTGTGTGTGTGTGTGTGTGTGTGTGTGTGTGTGTGTGTGTGTGTGTGTGTGTGTGTGTGTGTGTGTGCGTGCGTGCGTGCGTGCGTGCGCGTGCGTGTGTGTGTGTGTGCGTGCGCGCGCGTGCGCGCGCGCGCATGTGGATATAGAACATAGAACATTACAGCACAATACAGGCTGTCTATGCCTATGTTGTGCAGACCTTTTACTGACAATATATTTTGGATTTACATGTATGGGTATGTGGTGGAATGCTTGCATTAATGTGTGTCTTGTACACACTTGCATGCAGTTGTGCTGCAAACATGTATTTGTGAATGCTTCTCTTTGTGGTTATGTTGTGATGGTTTCATTGCTTAAGGTATAAGGAAGGCACAGACTGAGAAAGCAGCACATTAGCTCCACCGCAAGGTGCAGGGCCGGTCAGTCAATAAGTGTGCGGGAGACCTGTCAAAACAAAACTGTATAATGTAGAGTTAGAACTTCACAAACACGTCTGACCAAAGCTCCTATATCAGTTGTGTGGTGATTAGAGCCCGAGATAATGCATAATAATCGAAGACTAGTATTCAAGAAGGGGAGAGAAGCTGAAAATTTCGGTCTACTGGCCCCGGACAGTTCAAGGCACAGACTCTGTTGTTGGCCGCTAAAGAACTTCAGGATACACTGGTCTCAAGAGATCAGGATGGGGCTCTTGTCAGACAAGGTGACAGAACGTAGAACATAAAACACTATGGGATAGTACAGGACCTTTGGCCCATGATGTGCGAGCCTTTAATCAACTCTAAGATCAACCTAGCCCTTCTTTCCAACTTAGTCATCATTTTACCATCATCTATGAGCCCGTCTAAGAGTTTCTGAAACACCCTAAATGTTTGCACATCTACCACCACTCCTCTAAGGGTGTTCCACACACCTACCACTCTGTGTGTGTGCGTGTGTGTAAAAAGAAATAAATATGAAATACTGGATAAAGAACTGATGTGAATAGGGGCAGAGATGATAGCAGAGTGAGTTAAGCCACTACCACCAGCTGCAGTGACTCACATTCAATCCTAAACACAGGAGATTCTGCAGATGCTGGAAATGTGTAGTTACACACAGCAAATGCTAGAAGAACTCAGCAGGTTGATAATAACAAATTTATTTATAGAGCATTTTCATATAGATGATGTAGTTCAAAGTACTTTACATTGTGAAAAAATAGAAATATGAAAATCAAGGAAAAGTAAAAATAAACATAAAATAAAAGACAAAAAAGGTTAAATAAAAAGGTTAAACCTGGTGGTTAAAAGTATCAGCTGAGCCTGCATCCTTTATAGATTTAGGTATTGAATTCCTCAGTTTAGGAGCAAACTTCAAAAAAAGCTGACCTGGCAAATATCTTCTGGAAGGAGATTGTTTCAATCTAAGAGATCGGCAGAAGATCTGAGACCTCGAGCAGGATTATAAAACAAAAATGATTCTCTGATGTACTCCGGACCCAGACCATTGAGAGTTTTAAAAACAAGTAAGAGAACTTTAAAATTAATTCTAAAAGACACAAGAAGCCAATGCAGAGATGCAGATATGGGAATGATATGCTCCCTCATCCTAGTTTTGGTTCAAAGTCCAGCAGTGGCACTCTGAATAAGTTGAAGTTTATCAATAGATTGCTTTGCAAGGTCAGTAAAAGGTCTATTACACTAATCTTGTCTATTTGATATAAAGGCATGAGTTAGTTCTTCAGTGCCATTACATGACAGAAACAAATGTACCTATGCAATATTGCTTAAGTATAGAAATGCTGCTCTAGTCACTTTCTTTATGTGGAATTTAAAATTCGAATCTGAATCAAGGGTAACACTAAAGCTAGTTACTTCTGATTTCGGAAGGGGAGCCAAGTTCCCAAGTGTATCAAGAAGTTTATTTCCTTTTGCTTTGGGGCCAACCAAGAGTATTTCAGTTTTATCATCATTTAGTTTTAGGAAACTATTGCTCATCTATTTGTTCATTGTAGCTGTACCAGATATTGTGTTATCATCATCGGGCTCAACCGAGATATACAATTGTGTGTCATCTGCATCACTGTGGAAATCAAACTGATGCTGTCTAAGGGAAGCATGCATAAGCAGAAGAGTAGGAGACCAAGACAGTTCCCTGAGCAACACCAATGGATACACTGTATCTCTTAGAAAATTGGTCTCCAAGACACAGTATAGGAACAAAACCAATTAAAGATACTACCAGAGAGGCCAATCCATTTCTTAAGGTAATCTAGGAGAATGACGCAGTCGATTTTGTCGAAGGCTGCACTTAAATCTAGAAGGATTAGAACTGGATCTCTGTCGACATCTGTGCTGATCACTGACAATGGTCACTGACAATTTTGGTAAGGGCCTTCTCTTGCTGTGGTTTGCTCTAAAATCTGACTGAAACTTTTTCTGAAATAGTGCTCTCATTTAGAAATTGTTGAGTTGATTAAAAATTACTTTCTCAAGAATCTTGCCAGCAAGGGAAGATTTGATATAGGCCTATATTTAGCATATACCTCATTATCAACGTTAGGCTGTGTCTATGGACAGGAATAAAGAGTCAATATTTTGGACCAAGACCCTTCATCAAGACATGAAAAAATGAAGAAAAGTGGGATGAAGCCAGAATAAGAAGGTAGGGAGGAGAAAGATTACAAGCTAGAAAATGATAGGTGAAACCAGGTAAAGGGGAAGGTAGGTGGGTGAGGGAAGGAGGATGAAGTGAGAAGCTGGGAGATGAGAGGTGGAAACGTTAAAGGGCTGAATAAAGAATTGATAGGAATGGAGAGTGGACAGTGGGAAGAAGGGAAGGAGGAGCACCACAGCAGTGGGTGTTGAGAATAGGCAGGTGAGAAGAGAAGGGGTAAGGAGGGGATCCAGAATAGGGAATGGAAAAGGGGGTTGGGTAGCCTCCAACCTGATGGCATGAACATCAATCTCTCCAATATAAGCTAATTTCTCCCACATCTCCCTCCTCTCCTCTTCCCTGCTGTAAGGTTGAGAGTGAGCAGGGCTGTACAATGGGATGGCAGGAGGACTTTGGATGCATTTCAAAGCAACAAAGGAGTCTAATTCAGGCTTGTTCCCGAGAAGCCTGGCACAAGCCCATGTAGAGTTGCCAAGGGAGTGAAGCAGCAGCCATTTCACCTTGTGAAGGGCGTTGGATTTGGCATCAGCATCGTTACTCTATTTTTTTTGTCTTCTCACAGTTACTGAACCGAACAGACCTTAATCATCTGTACATTACTCTGTTTCAATGCATCGCTTGCAGGTAATAGGCTTCAAGAGTGGTCGATTGATGCCGATGATTAGTTTTGCAAGCCACGTTAGTTTGGAGGTTAGTTACCTGAAATTAATAATCTGAAATAAGGATTTAAAGATGTTTAAATGCAGCAAGACTGATTAACTCTAGGATGACCACTCTTTCTAATAGCAGCATAACTGTTGCTAGTGGTTGCACGGTGGTGTGTAAAAATGCCTTTGTGGAATATTTCAATGCTTATTTTAGTAGATGCACTATCCATTTACTTTATCTTATTAGAGCATTTAAATTACCTACTTGAGTACTACCATGAATCAAATGTATTGTCCCAGACTTTCCTTCGGGGAATGCTGTAAAATTGTCATTACAATGGCACAGCTGGTAGAATCAATGCCTCATGGTGTCAGAGAGTCAGGTTTGACCCTGCCCAGTCTCCTTATGAAAGATGAGTTCCCTCCCATGTCCCAAAGGCAGGCAGGGTGGTAGGTTAATTGGCCATTGTAAATCACCTCAGGTGTTAGAATTATCTAACGTCAATGAAGAATAGGTGAAGAATAAAATGAGATTTAATGAAAGATTATTATAAATGGGCCCTTGATGGTTGGTATGAACTGAGAGGGTTGAAGGACTTGTTTCTGTGTCGCATCTCTCTACCTCTGTGTCTGTCAGTTTCTGGAGTACACACAGTCCAGGCAGAATCCAAGCAGAGCTCAAGCAGAGTCCAGGTACAGAACATCAAATTTTCACTGATCCTCTCCTCTGCTCTTCTACTTTACAATTAAAATTCAGTCATCAGGACCTCCTGAAAATTTCAGATGGAAATACCATTCTCAACAGAAGAGAATTCTGGAAGTGTTATACAATATTGCACTAGTTAGTCCTGTGATTTTACTCATATTGTGAAACATCGTCCCTTTAACGACCTGCTTGGTGTTGATTTTGTACCTAAGGATTATAATTCCCCCTTATAGTAGTAATCTTGTCACTGATTTTGAACAATCATTTATTTCAAAGTTACTTAATTATATTTGAATTCCTCCCTGTTCATGTTCTAATCTGAATTTCTTCATAAAATTAGTGAAATAAAAGTCTGCTTTTTGCTTCCTGCTTTGCTGCCTGTGAGATTCGTTTGATGCAATTGGCTGTTTACGACATGGTGGTTGTTGGATGCCAGGACCTTCCTCTGAAGCCAACTTTAGAGAAGGGGAACAATCCATCAAAGGGAAAGCTAAATCTTTTTGGCCAACTTTTTTTGAGGTTAGCAGTAAGCCTGTCCACCTGGTCAATGCAAACAAAGTGAGAAGAATCACTCTGGGCCACATAAAATGATTCTCATCAGTTCCATGCTGAAGAATCGGTTTTGTCCACCCTCCCACTGACTGCACTTCTGGGCCTGTAGTCTCCTCCCTCCCACTGAATGCACTTCTGGGCCTGTAGTCTCCTCCCTCCCACTGAATGCACCTCCAGGCCTGTAGTCTCCTCCCTCCCACTAAATGCACCTCTGGGTCTATAGTCTCCACCTTCCCACTGAATGCACTTCTGGGCCTGTAGTCTTCACCCTCCCACTGAATGGACCTCTGGGTCTATAGTCTCCTCCCTCCCACTGACTGCACCTTTGGGTCTGTAGTCTCCTCCCTCCCACTGAATGCACCTCTGGGCCTGTAGTCTCCTCCCTCCCACTGACTGCACCTCTGGGTCTGTAGTCTCCTCCCTCCCACTGAATGCACCTCTGGGCCTGTAGTCTCCTCCCTCCCACTGAATGCACCTCCGGGCCTGTAGTCTCCTCCCTCCCACTGAATGCACTTCTGGGCCTGTAGTCTCCTCCCTCCCACTGAATGCACCTCCGGGCCTGTAGTCTTGTGGTGAACAAGATATACCTGTCTGACTGCTCCTGTGGCTCCTCCCACAGACCCTGCTGACTGCTCCTGTGGCTCCTCCCACAGACCCCTGTATAAAGGCGACTGTGGTCTGCTGCTCTCCCTCATTTTCCCAGGATGTAGTGTTGTTCTTCAGTCAATAAAAGCCGATATCTCACTTCCTAAGTCTCAGCGTGAGTTATTGATGGTGCATCAAGTCTCCTCCCTCCCACTGAATGCACTTCTGGGCCTGTAGTCTCCTCCCTCCCACTGAATGCACCTCTGGGCCTGTAGTCTCCTCCCTCCCACTGAATGCACCTCCGGGCCTGTAGTCTCCTCCCTCCCACTGAATGCACTTCTGGGCCTGTAGTCTCCTCCCTCCCACTGAATGCACCTCCGGGCCTGTAGTCTCCTCCCTCCCACTGAATGCACCTCCGGGCCTGTAGTCTCCTCCCTCCCACTGAATGCACCTCTGGGCCTGTAGTCTCCTCCCTCCCACTGAATGCACTTCTGGGCCTGTAGTCTCCACCCTCCCACTGAATGCACCTCTGGGTCTGTAGTCTCTTCTCTCCCACTGAATGCACTTCTGGGCCTGTAGTCTCCACCCTCCCACTGAATGCACTTCTGGGCCTGTAGTCTTCTCCCTCCCACTGAATGCACTTCTGGGCCTGTAGTCTCCTCCCTCCCATTGAATGCACCTCTGGGTCTGTAGTCTCCTCCCTCCCACTGAATGCACTACTGGGTCTATAGTCTCCTCCCTCCCACTGAATGCACTTCTGGGCCTGTAGTCTCCTCCCTCCCACTGAATGCACCTCTGGGCCTGTAGTCTCCTCCCTCCCACTGAATGCACTTCTGGGCCTATTGTCTCCTCCCTCCCACTGAATGCACTTCTGGGTCTGTAGTCTCCTCCCTCCCACTGAATGCACCTCTGGGTCTATAGTCTCCACCCTCCCACTGAATGCACTTCTGGGCCTGTAGTCTCCTCCCTCCCACTGAATGCACCTCTGGGTCTATAGTCTCCACCCTCCCACTGAATGCACTTCTGGGCCTGTAGTCTCCTCCTTCCCACTGAATGCACCTCTGGGTCTGTAGTCTCCTCCCTCCCACTGAATGCACTTCTGGGCTTGTAGTCTCCTCCCTCCCACTGAATGCACTTCTGGGCCTGTAGTCTCCTCCCTCCCACTGAATGCACTTCTGGGCCTGTAGTCTTCTCCCTCCCACTGAATGCACCTCTGGGCCTGTAGTCTCCTCCCTCCCACTGAATGCACTTCTGGGCCTGTAGTCTCCTCCCTCCCACTGAATGCACTTCTGGGCCTGTAGTCTTCTCCCTCCCACTGAATGCACTTCTGGGCCTGTAGTCTCCTCCCTCCCACTGAATGCACTTCTGGGCCTGTAGTCTTCTCCCTCCCACTGAATGAACCTCTGGGCCTGTAGTCTTCTCCCTCCCACTGAATGCACCTCTGGGCCTGTAGTCTCTTCCCTCCCACTGAATGCACCTCTGGCTCTGTAGTCTCCTCCCTCCCACTGAATGCACCTCTGGGTCTATAGTCTCCTCCCTCCCACTGAATGCACCTCTGGGTCTGTAGTCTCTTCCCTCCCACTGAATGCACCTCTGGCTCTGTAGTCTCCTCCCTCCCACTGAATGCACTTCTGGGCCTGTAGTCTTCTCCCTCCCACTGAATGAACCTCTGGGCCTGTAGTCTTCTCCCTCCCACTGAATGCACCTCTGGGCCTGTAGTCTCTTCCCTCCCACTGAATGCACCTCTGGCTCTGTAGTCTCCTCCCTCCCACTGAATGCACCTCTGGGTCTATAGTCTCCTCCCTCCCACTGAATGCACCTCCGGGCCTGTAGTCTCCTCCCTCCCACTGAATGCACTTCTGGCTCTGTAGTCTCCTCCCTCCCACTGAATGCCCCTTGGGCCTGTAGTCTCTTCCCTCCCACTGAATGCACCTCTGGCTCTGTAGTCTCCTCCCTCCCACTGAATGCACTTCTGGGCCTATTGTCTCCTCCCTCCCACTGAATGCACTTCTGGGCCTATAGTCTCCACCCTCCCACTGACTGCACCTCCGGTTCTCTAGTCTCCACCTCCTGATCATTACCTTTCCTATATCCCCTCACTACACCTTTGCAATCTCTAGAATTCCCCTTCCTCTTTGCCTTTTCATTCTCCCCTCACACTTGAATGGTCCTAATTTTCCTGTTCCCATTAATTTCTAAAATAATCTGCAGCCAACTGGATGGAGCACTCTGAAAGTTCATTGTCGTCCGGCTGAAGTAATTTCTCCAGATCTCAGTGTTGTATGGCACACCTCTTCTTTAGAGACTGTGACCCCTGGCTCTGGACAGCACAGCACATGAAACATCTTCCTCAAAGCTAATTTATGTATTTGAATGCTATCACTTTCATTCTCCTAAGCTCCACTGAATCATAAAACTACAACTTCCGGTCCCTTGGCCCAACTCACCTATGTTGATAAAGGATGAGCAAGTCCATTTAACATCTTCACATAACTCCAAGCTGTTATCTAAGGATCTTAGTTCCACTCTCTCTGTTCCTCTATTCTTCCTTAGGTAGGGAGGACAGACTGGATAATATACCAGGTCCATTCTCATGCTAATCCTGTGTAATCATTCAACTCTGAAACTCACCTACTTCTTTTTCACTTATGTAAAGAAAAAGATCTAATTATTTTTAAGAGAAACAGGAAAGTTCTCCCTCAGCAAAAAAATGTTCATTCAGGCCATTCACTTGATTGTTCTTTGTGGGATCTTGTGCATAAATTATCAGGCGCACCTTCGTACAGCAGAGAAAATTGAGTATGATTGACTAATTGGTGTGGCTGAATGAGAGGCTTTCTTCCAGGCTCCCTCTCAATTCTGAGAGGGATTCACTGGGTAGCTACTGGAAGCCTGTTTCATCAAACTAGAAAGGATGATCTTGGAATATGAGTACAACTAATCAGGACTAAGACAGAGAGAAATCTCTTATTGCTTGAGAGCTGAGAATTTGCAGAAAACGCCAAAGATTTACTCCAATATGCATTAACCTATTCTACTGTGGATAGAAACAATGATTAGCTATTTACCATTTTCTAGATGAAAATCAGAAATCCTCCAGAATGGAGGACAGTTGATGGACAGTCATTAAGGATATTCAAGGCTGACTAGATTTTTGAGCATCAAGGAATTAGGCAAGATTGTGAAGGACGTTTAGTTGAAAAATAGAATCTCCAACAGCCACATCTCTCTGCCATTACTTATGTTGTTACAACAGTGACTACAGTTCAAAACTACTTCATTAGTTGCAAAGTATTTTGGCACACCTTGAGGCAGTAAATACAATATTTTCCCAACTATTAATCAACGAAGCCCTTTGAGACATTGGTAACACTAAGACCGCAATGCATTATGTTTCTTAAATGCTTCACTCTGTCGATATTACAAACAGTAATTTCTAATTCTGATCTGAAATTCAGAAATTATGTTTGGGCTGACATTTTTCTGGATGGAAACTTTATAAAAGCAGTAGTTGTGAGTATATATCAATACAAAGAAATCATTCCATTTTAAAGGGTGATTGCATTCACGGAAGGTCTTTCTGCCACTTAACATGATGACAAATTTCATCCATTAGCATATATAGAGATCACTTCGTAGTGTCAGTCACCAAGTCAGGAAGTTGCAGATCACCCTTTACATTTAAGTGTGTTCTTTGTATTGATATACACTCAGTGGCCACTTTGTTAGGTACAGGAGAAGCTTAATAAAGTGGCCACTGAGTGTATATCAATACAAAGAACACACAAATGTAAAGGGTGATCGCACTGATGAAGGATCTTTCTCTCTTTTAAGATAAGGACAAATCACATCCATCAGCTTATTATGAGGTTACTTTGTAGTGTCAGTCTCCAAGTCAGGAAGTTGCAGATTGCAATCCAATTGTGCGTATAATCCAGGCTGACAATTCAACGTTGTGGGGGAATGCCACATCACCACAAATGCAGCTTTGTTTATGTTAATGTCAATTTGATGGAGAAGATCCCACAGTGCAGTCTGAAGGCATGGTATGACTGATACTCCCAGGTGTCCTAGCCAATGTCAGTCTCTCAACCAGCTCCAATATCTAGTCAATATGACCATTCTCCTTCGGCATCGCATGTGTAAATTGGCAGTTACATTGTCCTGTAACCCAGCAGGGAATAAAAATGGCTTGAAAACATTATGGGACTTCCAGGAATCTCAAACTGGACTGGGAAAAATAACTATGTCCCTTTCTTTATTCTTGAAGCAACATTTTTTTCTGAATTGGAATGGTGAATACTGTCTGTCAGCATGCCTGAGCTGTCTGTTTCTCGCTGATATAATGCAACTCCTCATCTTTCTCTGAAGGAATAATCCTTGTCGTCATTAATGTTCTGAGCCAGCTTTGGTCCATGGCCAGCATCTTACCCTCGATGGAGATTATTCGGCAAGATCATGGCCACTGTAACTTAGAAGGTGGTAAGTTTAAGTTTCTCTGCTGGGAACCAAACTGCTATTCAACTGCTATTTGAAGCTGTTGACAAACATGAGGAACTCTGCAGATGCTGGAAATCCAAAGCAACACACACAAAATGCTGGTGGAACTCAGCACACTAGGCAGCATCTATGAAAAGAGTAGACAATTGATGTTTTGGGCTGAGACCCTTCATCAGGACTGGAAAGAAAGGGGGAAGAAGCCATAATTGATTTGGGGGAGTGGAAAGAGTACAAGCTGGCAGGTAATAAATGAAACCAGGTAAGGGGGAAGGTAGGTGGGTTGGGGAGAAGGATGAAATGAGCAGCTGGGCGGTCAAGAGCGGAAATGGTGAAGGGCTGAAGAAGAAGGAAGCTGATAGGAGAGGAGAGAGGACCATGGGAGAAAGGGAAGAAGGAGGGGCACCAGAGGAAGGTGGGGCACCAGAGGAAGGTGGGGCACCAGAGGAAGGTGATAGGCAGGGGAGAAAAAGAGGTAAAGGGGGAATAGGGAATGGAATAAGAGAAGGAGGAGGGGCAGAAACCATCCCAAGTTATGCAAATTCATCTTCATCGATCAGGTTGGAGGGCACTCAGATGGAATGTAAGGTGTTGCTTCGTCAACTTGAGAGAGGCCTCACTGTGGCAGTAGAGGAGGCCATGGACTCACATGTCAGAATGGGAAGGGGAAATAGAATTAGAAATGGTGGCCACTGGGAAAGCCTACCTTATGTGGTAGATGCTCTGAATGTGTTCGATGATGTAGTCCCAGGCATTGATGCCCTGTTACTGACACAGATGAATGGTGACAGTGCAAGTGCAGAGGGAGTAACACTGAAGTGGATTGAGCAGTTCACCGAATTTTAATAAAACTGTGCAGAATTAATGCAAAATAATAAATTATAGGCCAACAGGGCCATTGACTAAAGTTCTCAAACTTAAGCTAACTCTCTGTCTTTAAAGAAGTAACTAAATGCTAAATAAATTCTGCTCCTTTACACAGTCAATCTAAATTGTAGTCTTCCTTCCCGGAATGAATACTAAGGTAAGCAGGTAATGTTGCCGTTGCTGTGCCAAAGCTCAACAAGTCTGAAATGAAAGCAAGGAAGTTAAATCTAACCACGATGAAACACTAACTAGTTGGAATGTGTATTTTCACGACATTATTCAGCTGCCCACATGTGAGGGTGCCACACTCTGCAAAGTTATCTGTGGTTGTGACAGGGTCCCCCTCCTTAGGTGCAGATGCCAGCTGGAAGTCCTGGATGAGAAACTTATTCAGGAGCTGGAGCACAAGAACATTCCTCAGGGCCATACCCCTCCCACTCCATGAGATACTGGATATTGCCCTGCACTTGGTGAGATTCCAGGAGGTGACACACAGACTTGACCAGGGACCCATCAGCAAACAGGGAGGAAGGGGGTGGGATGGGAGGCGACTGGAGCAAGGGAGGTGCAAGACTCTGGGCTGAGCTTTGAAACATGGAAAATCAAGTGAATCTTCATGAATGATGGCAGGTGCTGTGTGTAGGAGGTTCTGTTGATAGCCTTCTCCACTACAAGTGATCTCATGTAACGTGGGGCCAATCTGTAACTGACAACTTTAAGAGAAGGGTCACTAGATGCCAGCCATGGTGTGAAAGGCCTCAGGAGTCAGCAGAGCCCATCAGCCCGTGGGCATATTGTTTCTGAGTGTACAGCAGGGATGTGTTGGCTCATCACCACATGATTTTGTTGGACTGGAGCAACTGTTCAGCTGCAGGAACACCCACGGCGTTCTCTTAGTCACAGAAGAGTGGTGGCTGGAATCCCTTCAGGAATTCATTGGAGTTGTGTTTGCCCAAATTCATCTCCAGTCAATCTCTGCCCAAACCAATGCAGATTCTGGGGTTGGAGGAACAGGGCAGCACATAGTTGTCTCCGGCTTCTGATACACTCTCTCAGTCTGGCTGTTAGATCGGGGATGGAAACCTGATGAGAGACTGGCTGTGACTCTAAAAAGAGAACAGAAAGCCTTCCAAAAAGCAGGACGTGAACTCTGCCCCTTGATCAGACACTATGTCCCAAGGGAAGCTGTGCAGCCTAAACACTTGCTGAAATACGAGGGTGGCAGTCTCACTAGCCAATGGGAGCTTGGGGAAAGCAATAAAGTAGGTAGCTTTTGAGAAGAGGGCCACTATGTGTAAGGAGGAAGAATGGGCTCTAGATTGTCATTGTCCACAGTGATCTCAAACTAGTGGAAAGGAGCATTCCGTTTAACATTCTTACTGTCAGGTTGGGAAGTGTGAGTGAAGTGGAACCGGGTGAAGAAGAGAACTCGATGGGTGAGATGGGAGTTGAGTCTACTGGCATCATGGATGTGGGAGTGGCTCTTGTGATCTGTTACTATGAATAAGGGGTGCTGTGCCCCGTCCAGCCAATGTCACCCAGCCACCAAGGCCACCTTGACAGCCAGAAGTTCTTGGTTCTCAACATCATAAATACACTCTGCAAGAGTCAAGAGACAGGAAAGAAAAGCACAAAGGTGCAGCCGATTATCCACAGAAGAGTGCATGTCCTTAGGAATCCTGCAGAGGTACAACTGAAGTTTCTGATGAAGCAGCAAAGCCCATGAAACACCTCACCTGCATGACTATAGATGGTTTGGGCCACTCTTTGCCTGTCTGAACTGGACATCGATCCATTTGAACACTGGAATGGATGAGGATATTCTCCAAGTACAAAGCCTGATCTTTGTGGAACTCGTACCTCTCTGGTTTGGCATAAAGATTGTTCTCGAGGAGAAAATCAGAGAGACCTCCAGACATGATGGACATGTTCGTAGCAAGAGCAGGAACAGATAAGTATGTGAAATCAAATCAACTTTAATTATATTCAAACCATACATCAATACAGTTGAACAAAACAGTGTTCCTCTGGAGCCAAGGCGCAAAAATACACATGCACAATCACGATAGCAAGAAAGATAAACAGAACTTTCTGTAGTCATGCAAGAAAAAACAAGTCTCACAAATTGATGGTTCCCAGCAGTCCAGTGTATAATTCCACTGATCTAACACTGGAGGACAGCACTGATGGGAGTGGCCACCCACAACTGAGCACGAACATCACGCTACACAGTCTCCGGAATCTCATCCGGCCTGCAGCAGCAGACAAACCCAAAGCTTGAGACCTAGTCCTTGCTACAACCATGGAGATGTTGTTGCCTCACTACCTGTCTCCCTACCAATCAAGGGAAGCAGGCCTGAGGCAATCAATATACAACAGGGTCCTGCAATCACACAAGAAACTTCCAGGACATTATTCATGGTTTCACTGCATGCTACCTTTGCATACCAACTTCTGTGCCTTCGAGTAGTAGGCATCAGCACAGTCTGTACCCAGGTCAGTTCCTCTGAACCCAATCTGGCTCCTCCCTCGTCCCAACAGCCCGACTCTCCTCCCACAGCCTGACGGCCAGCTTCCCCTCCTATGAACAGCAAGCCAGCTCCTCCGTCACCCCGGCTGGGAACTCCGAACTATGAGCAGCTCGCTGATGTGGTAGATTATGGAGTTCAGTATAGACTTACAATAAAAAGCACACTTAACATAAAACATGACCAAGTAGAATCATGGGGTACACATGGTGGCCAGTGGAAGTGTTGAATTGCTCTCTTCCACGTCCCATTCTCAGATGCAAACCAGGCTGTAAGCACTGTGCAGGTCTTTCTTGGTGAATCTAGTTATTTCCTGGAGATGTTTAAACACAGAGGCAGGCAGGGCAAGAGGCAATTGTCCTTCACTGTGAAGTTGCAGAGGGGTTGATACTCAAAGCAGGGATGGAGTTTAGCAACCTTCTTGCTCACCAAACTCGCCTGTGCTGACGAGGTTGATGGATGGATAAATCCTAAGGCAATGCTTCGCTGATGTATTCTTACATGACCAGCATTTCAGGACAAGAAAGGGAAAGGAACCAGCACCAGGAGAGGACTGGCTTTGAGTAAAAGGTCATATGGCTGGTGTTGAGGCAGGGAGGTGGCTTTCTTCTTAGTGAAAACCTCATGAAGATCAGCATATTCAATGGAATGCCAGACAGGTCCACACTATCAGTTGGTATAGGAAGGGATACACTGAAAACAAGTGGCATGCAAAGGAATTCCTAGGTGTGATTTTCTGCAAGCAATTCTGTAACCAAACATTTAGACCCCAATTCTATTTATGAGTGAATGCAGGCAAAATTCCAGACCACAATGCACAAAGTTCGCCACATAACCAATCAGCAATGAGATTTCCTCCTCACATCACAAATGATGACCAATCAGCTGATTGATATAAAGGCCATGCATTCTGAGGACACACCACAATTAACAGTGCACTGACGATATCGCCTTGAATGGTGACGAAACGTTTGCAAGTAAATTTCCATGATTAGGTAACAACTGAACCCAGCCATTTGGGAAGTTGTTTGAGATCATTGAAGGATGCATCAGGAGTACAAAGAAGATTGATATCAGCCCTTCTCAAATGAATATCACCCCCACCCCACCCTGTCATCTCTGTCAGTTATCAATTACCTCACCTGTGGAAGGGATGGAGATTCCTGCCCCATCCTCATTGACCATCTCATCTCATGTGGAATGAAAACAAATTGATCTTGATCATGAGGGCAGGAATATGGTAACAAGAGAGGGACTGAACAAAGGGATCAGTAAGATCGGGTGGGACTGTGCCATGAAAGATTCTGAATTGTGGATATTACAAAAGCTGTATCCACCTTCCTCTGGCTGTTGACAACATCCCCAGGAGAGCCAAGAAGCCTCATTTCTTCAAATTGAGTTTTCAACTGCAAAGCTAGGAAGGAAATTCGAAATTTATTTTTAAAAAATGTAGCCTCAGTCTTCTGCTCACCAGAGGCTTCTTTGAAGAGAGAAGTTAATTAAATGCAAACACCAGCAAGATGTACATTTGTGAAAACTATCGAAGCATTGCTTCTGGATCACTGTAATTTAAAGAATGCAGTCTTCGTTGTTCGGTGGCTGAGAAGTATTCGATGAACAAGGCACAATTAGTTTTGAGCTGTTTTAACCTGTGGATTGATGTTATGACCTTGTGCTGTGCTGGGTCACAGATCAGAGGGTGTTTCCTCCTTCTCTCTCTGTCTGATTAGGTGAGTGCCTCTTTAACAGTATGGGTTAATTGTCATTATCTTTGCAGAAGTATGCATGGCACTTTAGAGGGAGTTCATCTAATTTTATTTTGAGATACAGCACATAACAGGCCCTTCCAGCCCAATGAGCCTGTACTGCCCAGTTACACCCACGTGACCAATTAACCCGTATGACTTTGGAATGTGTGAAGAACCTGAAGGAAACCCACATGGTCATTGGAGTCTCTACAAGCTCCCCACAGACAGTGACAGGAATTGAACCTGGGATGCTAACACTCTACTAATGTTACTCTAACGGCCACTCTACAGTGTCACCCCAAGCTGTAGATACTCTTCCACAATGCATGGGGTCAGAGGGGAAGCAGTCAGTCACACACCAGTCCTGTCAGAGGGATTACCAGTGGAGAGAGAGTGAACAATTTTAAGTTCCTGGGTGTCAAAATTTCTGAGGACCTAACCTGCACCCAACATATTGATGCGGCTATAAAGAAGGTAAGGCAGCAGCTATAGTTCATTAGGAGCTTGAGGAGATTTGGTATGTTACTTAAAACATTCAGGAATTTCTAGAGATGTGCCACGGAGTGCACTGTGACAGTCTGCATCACTGTGTGGTATGGGGTGTGGGGT